>NC_021164.2:53267239-53305128 GCF_000331145.2 Cicer arietinum | reverse complement strand
ATCATTCTTCTTATACTATTCACCCAGGTTCTAATAAGATGTATCAAGACTTGAGAGAATTGTATTGGTGGGAAGGGATGAAGAGAGACGTAGCAGATTTTGTCTCTAGGTGCTTAGTGTGTCAACAAGTAAAGGCTGAGCACCAAAAGCCTGCAGGATTACTTCAACCTGTTGAAATACCTGAATGGAATTGGGAAGGCATCGCTATGGATTTTGTCACAGGGTTACCACGAACTCAAAAGGGTTATGACTTGGTGTGGGTGATTATAGACCGGTTGACCAAATCTGCACACTTTTTGCCTGTGAAGACTACTTATACTGCATCTCAATATGCTAAACTTTATTTAGATAAAATTGTCTCTTTGCATGGTGTACCGGTGTCTATTATTTTTGACCGTCGGGCTCAATTTACCGCTCAATTTTGGAAGTCGTTCCAAACTTCATTAGGGACTCATTTGAAGCTTAGCACCGCTTTTCATCCTCAAACAGATGGTCAATCTGAAAGGACTATACAAATATTGGAAGATATGCTATGTGCTTGTGTTCTGGATCTCGGGGGTAGTTGGGATCAACATTTGCCCTTGATGGAATTTGCATACAATAATAGTTATCAATCTAGTATTCAGATGGCTCCGTTCGAGGCTTTGTACGAAAGATGGTGTAGGTCTCCGATAGGGTGGTTTGAAGTTGGTGAAGCTAAATTAGTCGGTCCAGAATTGATTCAAGATGCCGTTGAAAAAGTTAAATTGATTCGGGATCGCTTAGTGACAGCTCAAAGTAGGCAAAAATCTTATTCTGATAAGAGGCGTCGTCCCTTAGAGTTCTCAGTGGGAGAACATGTATTCTTACGAGTTTCACCAATGAAAGGAGTGTTGCGGTTTGGTAAAAAGGGGAAACTAAGCCCAAGGTTCATTGGACCATTTGAAGTTTTAGAGAGAGTCGGACCAGTAGCGTATCGCTTGGCACTTCCACCGGATCTCTCGGGAGTTCATCCAGTTTTTCATATTTCGATGCTTCGAAAGTATCTTCACGACCCTTCTCATGTGATTAATCATGAAGACATACAATTAGATGAGAGTTTATCATACGTTGAGCATCCGGTAGCCATATTAGATCATCAAGTGAGACGTTTACGCTCAAAAGATATTGTTTCGGTAAAAGTTCTTTGGCGTGGTCCATCAAGTGAAGAAACCACTTGGGAACCCGAAGAAGTCATCCGTGCAAAGTACCCACACTTATGTTGAAACTCAAGGTTAGTTGTATTTATTAATTAAATAAAAAATCAAATAAATTCGAGGACGAATTTTTATAAGGGGAGGAGATTGTTACGCCCGTGTAAATATATATATTATAATAATAATAATAATAATAATAATAATAATAATATTCATAATAATTAAATAAAACAAAACCCTTGCCACCTCATCCCATTCTTTTTCAAATTCATTTTCCCATTTGCTCTCTCTCTCTTCCTCTCGGCAGAAAGCAACCCCTTCCCCCTCCATTTTTTTTTGTTTTTCTTTCATTCTTTTCTTTCCCTTCTCATTGCTTCTTCTCATTCTATTACTCAAACCCTCAATCCTTAAAAGAGATTTAACATCCCCACAAGCTTAATTTCTCAAACTCCTACAAATTCTTTTGGTTGGGATTTTTGGGTTAGGGTTTGTGTTCTAAGGAAGGAAAAGGGTACCCATCTCTTGAAAGTGGCTTATTGAGACTCATTGAGGTAAATGCACAACTCTAATCCTAGTATGAATTCATAGAAAAATGTAGTTTGTTTAAAAATCTTATTTTTTGTGTTTAGGGTATATTTAAACGATTTTTAGGGTTTCCTAGAGTTAGCTAAACTTTAGAATAATTTTTCTAAAGTCTTGGAAATATTTTTGATACTCAGATTTGTCAGTTGATACCCTGTCGGCTACTCTGAGAGTTGTTGGAGAGCAAACTTAGACGATTCTCCATAACTGTGAGTTGACGACGATCATCGTCATATATTTTTATACTGCTATTATTATTATTTTACTTGTTTTCTATATTAAGGTATTTATTGAAAAATTTGGGAAACACACCCTTTGAATTTTATCTCGATTTCGTCAATTATTTAATTTAACGGTCGTTGTTATGTAATATGTTATTAATTTGATTTACGTATGATTTAAAGTATTTAAATCTTGAATTTGTCATGCGATTGAATATGTTTTTTCACGAATTACGATGAAATGATTTTAAATGCGCGTTTTCGGAATTCGGTGTTATTGTTATTAAATCATTAATTGCGTTAGGTGCACCTAGTTACCACGTGTTGATTAGGGAGAGTTAACCGTTAGATGGAGCCGCCCTTACGAGAGAGGTCATCCGTAGAAGGAGAAGGCTATCAACGAGATGTAAGCTCCCTAATTGATATGTGCTGATGCGTTGCAGAATTGAGGGGAGAGGGTCATCCGTTAGATGGAGCCGCACCTAAGGGAAAGGCCACCCTTAGGAGGAAAGGGCTATCAATGCGATAAAGCCGCCTCTTGGTTCTAAAAATTTGTATTGTTATTTGTTTGATTTTTTATAATGATTTTAAGGTTGTTCATTTTGATTTCGTTTCGTTATTCACTGGATTTTTAATATTTATGTCAAGCGATTAAATAGTCATTCGTGCCTTTTGTGTTTCCCTTCTAATTGATGGTGGTTGTTGTCTCCTCACTAAGTCTTTGTGACTTACCCCTTTATGTTGCTTATTTTTTCAGATTCGCAAGCAGCTCAGTAGGAATCTATTATTTAATTCAAGTCTCAACAAACTTTTTTTGGTAGCCCTCTTTGATCGAGGACCATTTTTGTAACATTTGTTGAGTCTATGTAATTGCAGCTATTTTGGAGTCTAGAAAGTCTATTTAGTTTTTTTGAGAAGCGTATTAAGCAATTTGATTATGTTATTTGAATTATGACTGGATTGAAAGTTGAACAGGGATTTTACAAAATTTAGAAATGTTGAAATTACAGAGGATACTCTGTCGAAATTTCGAGAAAAAGCATATATATATTTCAAACGGTTAAAGAGCGATTTAGTTGTTTAATTGTTAAGTTAGTTGATAGGCTTGTCAGGCTAGGAGTATAGCTTGTGCGCCGGTCACGGCATTAAATTTTTGGGTCGTGACAATTATTGAATTAATTATATAATTTTTTTTTATGTACTGTCAATTTTCATTGGATGGGTGTAAGGATTTTTTAACTTCATTGATCATTCTTTATGTTTAAATCACAAACCGAAGTGAAATTAATGTGTGTTTTGAATAATTGATTTCAAGGTGAAGTAAATATTAAAAGTGAATAATATAATATTATATGCATTGAATTTCTTTTTTATGGACTAAAATTACATTCCCACTATATTTTAGGGACTAAAAATAATATTCACACTAATTTTTATTTATATAAATGTAAATTACCAGCAATAAAAAATAAAAAATGTTTGTAGTTACTTTGGTCTATGATTAAAATAAAAACTCAAATTAGTTATTAAACCATCAAAATAATTTTTAACAAATACAACTTAATGTCAAAATAGTCACTTATTATAATAACGTTAGAGACTAAACTGATATCATTTTGATTAATTAAAAACTTAATTTTTTTATTAAATTAAAAATCAAAATGACAATTCGATGAACTTTTAGAGATTAAATTGATAATTCACCCTTATTTAAAAATGTTGAAGTGCACAAAACTTTCTAAAGTTAAATCTATAATTGGATTGATTAGGAATATATGGCTTTGCATACTTGGTCAATTTAAAGAAGCAATCGGTATTGAAAAACATCAAACCAAATATTTAACTTTTAATATACACATACAATGGACTATGCAAAAAAGGAAGAGTTAAGATTTGGATATGATATCTTTCAGGATCTTTTTATTAAAGGCTACAATGTAACAATCATTATATGATCAATGGTCTTTGTTTATATTTACAAATACAAAGGATGTTAGACTACACAATGAGTTCACTGTCACTTTAGTTTTACAAAAAGCAAAATCAAAATTTTTTTACAAATTTTTTATTAATATTATTTAAATATAAATCTTCAAGCCTTCAACCAGATTAGATTAAAATAAACTGACAAATGACAATACTAAGAAACTGTAAATATGATATATATTGTATTATAAAATTTATATTTGTGAAAAATATAATACAAAGCCTCTCTCTCTTTTTTTCCCCTTTCTTCCTTATCTCTACTCTTTTAATATTTTTTATCTAATTTTGATTAATTTCATGACATTTTCCAATTTTAACATTTTCTTACCATCGATTTTTTATCATTTAACTAACTTATTTTTTCCTTAGTTTTTGACCGATTAATGTTTTGTATCAAATAAGTCTGATAGTCCTCGGTAGTTGAGTGTTTGATTTTTACATTTGATAAATTAGTTTTTTTATGATAAATAAATATAAAAAAAGATAATCACTTTGAATTCTGGTTTTTATATTTGATAAATTAGTTTTTTTAAAGATGATAACAAAACTCATACGTAATAAATAAATATAAAAAAGATTACCTCTTTAAATTCAAACATTCAAGACATCAAATCAAATATCTCTACACTTTAAATAGCGTTTGAATTTATAGTTCAATTAAGTATTTGATTTAATTGATTAAGTAATTATCTAATCGAATAAGGATTTAAATTAATTGATTATTTGTGTTATTTGTAGTGTTTTTCGTAAATAATCATTTAAAAACAATCACTTTTGAGGTTACAAATTTTATAGAAGTTCAGATACAGCTAACTAATGTTGTTTTATCACATCAATAAAGTAATGTCATTGAAAAATAATTTATTATTGATATGATAAAAACAAATTGAACATAAATAAGAACATATGACTTTTAATTAAAACTAAAGTCACACTGAACTCATTTTGTAGTAAAAAAATCATCTATATATGTAACTATCAAGAAGGTATATAAACAAATAACAATATTAGATCATTGCATTAAAATTCCAAATAACCTAATATATAACAAGCAATATAAATCTTTTTAACTAGTACTTCTCTTGGTTTATTTTTTACCCTCTGAAGGGTCAAAATTTTATTTTTACCCATTTAAAATTATTGTGATTCTTTGTAATTTTTAAAAAGATAAAAATGTACTTTGGACTCCCAAATTTCAAAATATGGCCCTTTTGGCATCCTATTTCATTATATGTTTATTTTAATTAATAATAAACAAAGTTCACAATTTTTTAAAAAATTAAAAAGATGAAGCGACAATATTAAAAAAATGAATTTTCAATTTAAAAAAAAATAATTGACAAAGTTGAAAAAAAAATTAGTTGGAAACTAAAAAAAAATGAATTGCATATCCCAAGTAATTATATAAAAAAAAAAACTATGACAGCTTTGACCATGTCAAAATTATAAATTATAAAGTACAAACCATTTGTGAAATATGTTAAAGTTAAACGGCTAAAATTTCAATTTTTAAATTTAGAGAGTCAAAATCGTCAAATTTTAAAATTTAGGGATATGAAAATGCATTTTAGATATTTATTACTATAAAACTTTAATTTATTTTAAACAAAACTAAAGTGCAAAATATTACATTTCAACTCTTTTGGTACTCCAAATTAATAACAACATTCAAAGGGTTTAATTCCGAGTATAAAAGGAAATCTCAAAGCGTTGATTAGGTGGTTTTTTCTTATATATGGTTGATATAAAATTTGGTTTAATTGTAATTTTAGTCATCATATTTTTAATAATTCACGAAATCAGTTATCTTATTTTAAAATCTAACAATGTTGGTCCCTCGTTACGATTTTTTAACTAAAAAATTAGTATGTGATATCTTTTAAATAACATGACATACGATACTATGATATAGAATAATTAACACCCATGAAATTGCAATAAAACCCTATACAAATTTAATTTTCAACTTCAAAAAAGTTTCATTTTTATAATTTAATTAATGACATATGAATAATTAATGCATCCAGATGGTTCTATATCATAAAATTCTATATTACGTTATTTAAAATATGTCAAATCTTCATTTATAGTTCAAAAATTTGAGAGATGGACCAAACTGTTTACTTTTAACATTAAGAGTCTAATATTGTGAATTGATAGAAGAACCAAAATTACAATTAAGCATAATTATTTAGTAGGATGATGAAAACAATGGTTTCTATTCACTGTCGGTGTAAAACTAGTTTACATTGACAATGCATGACATTTTTTCTTCTATTCAAAACCAAGTAAACAATCCCGAGAGATACAAAGTATTGTCTCGTTAAAAAACTTATCAAAAAACTTATAGGGATAAAACCACAATGAAGAAAAATAGTGGATAAGCACATACAAATATCAGCAAAATCTTTTAGAAAGACCAATTATGTTTCTATTGAAAATATCAAAAATATTAGAAGCAAAAGTATCTCACAATGGCTTTTAATAATGGAAAGTTCCAGATTAGCAATCTTGTCTACAGATTGATTCCATTCTCTAATAATATGAGATATAATAAAACTCATTCTTTACAATCTTAACATAATTAACTCATCCGCTTCTAATAGACCAAAGAACAATGCTAGTATTCTTAAAAGACAGGTTTGTCAATCGCGAATCATATTCAATCTATAGAAATCACCACATGTTCTTGTAGGTTGTTTCAATAGCAATATAACTCTCATAAGATTAACAAGCAGTAAAACTCTCATAAGATTCCCAAAGTCACAACAAAACAACCCAAGAAAGTAGTAGAGGTTAGAGTTGTCCTTAAATGTACTTCCACAAGCACCCAAACTAAGACATCCAGATAAAAATTTAATTGATATATATTGTGAGTATAAAATAGCTATACAACATCTAATGAGAGTTATTTATTTTCTAATAGACCAAGGACCAATGCAAGAATTCCTAAAAGACAGATTTGTCGATTGCGACTCATATTCAATATATAGAAATCGCCACTCATTCTTGTAGGTTATTTCAATAGAAATATAACTCTCATAAGCTCAACATGTAGTATGGTTGTAATTCACAAATTCACAACAAAACAACCCAAGGAAGCAGTAGAGGCTAGAATTGTCTTTAAATGTACCTCCACAAGCACATGGACTAGGACATCCAGATAAAAGTTTAATTGATACATCATGTCAATATAAAATAATATAATTACACCATCTAATTGAAGTTATTTATTTTCTCATGTCATACCATAAAAGTTGGGGCAAATGAATTAATGAGGCATAATACATGAATTTCATTAGATGTTAGTGTAAAACTAAATTTATTTTACAGCGAATCCCTTTTGCTCTTATTATAATGATTATTAGTGTTTGACTTAAATTTTCTAGACAAAAGTTTCTTTTATGAACTCTTTAACCAATGTACTTATGACACCCCTTAGTAAGACAAAAAAAAAAGTTGACTAATTTTTTGTTGTTGTCTCTTTACTTATTTTTTAGTTTCACTTTGGTCTCTTAATTATTTTTCATTATGTTGGTTGTTTCTGTCAGTTTTCAACACAAATTGGTAACTCAAGCCTCCATGTAATTTAGGGCTCGACTATTTCCTCCTCTTCCACCCTTGTAAATAACGATTTGCCTTGAATGACACATGGGCTCTATTTCAACTGTTTCTGTCCATTCATGTTATGATCAAAGGGAGTTCTCAGAGTGTACGAGAGGTGCAGCCGCACAAAGTCCTAAATACTTAAGGGCAAAACAATTTTTTTTCTTTTACTTCGTATATATGCACAACACACTTACTTTTTAAGTTAAGATATTTAATTAGAATTATGTTGTCGTATAAAAATAATTTTAAATAAAAAATTATTTAATTATCATATAACTTAATATTCTTTCTTGTTCCAATTTAAATTGAGTTTTAGTTTTTTTTATCCATTATAAAGTTCTAACTCAAATTTCAAACATTCTACAAAAAATCTAAGAAAAACAAAAGCGTCAAATCACCATCATAAAAAGAAAAATTTGTTACTTTTAATGGAAAAATCCTATGAATTATCACAAACATTGAGTCTATTTAGAAGTCTTAAAAAATTCATTATTTTTTTATATACTCTAAATCAAATATATTTGAGAAGATTTTTTTTCTTTATTTTTGTTTAGTATTGAAAAATGTATGTCATTTCTATGATGAAAACTTGAAATTATGTTGTAAAAACTTTAAAACTTAGTTGAAACATAGTAATTCTTATAATCTTGAAGGTGAAGTTCTATTTAAAGAATTAAAAGTTATCGAGGTTATAACAATTGAAGTAAAGTCAAATTTTATGATATTAAATTTTCTCAAAATATTTCAGTATTTTCTAATGCATGCATAGCTTAAAAAATAATATTAATGTAAATGTTGCATCTTCTAAAATGTGTTTTTTAAACTAAAATTTGAAAACTTATTTGCGATGATCTACAGTATAAAAGTGTAAAATTAATTTTACTATAATTCTATTTATTTATTTTTTTGTAATCAACTCTTTCAATGTTTATGTAAATTTAGTTTTTAATAACACTGAACACTAATTTATAAAATTCATAAGTGCAAAATAGATTAAATAGATGTTTTGACTTCAATTGAAAATGAGTTTTAAAGAATCTTGATTATAAATGAATTATTAATTATTTTATATAAATAAATGTAAGGAGGTGATATAAAAATAGTAATATGTGGGTGAATATTATTGTTAGTACGCGATGTTACTTCTACATCTTCGAATTGATAGATAAGTGTAAAATTAATTTTATTATAATTCTATTTATTTATTTATTTGTTATCAAATCTTTCAATGTTTATGTAAATTTAGTTTTTAATAACATTGAACACTAATTTATAAAATTCATTGTCTATAATAAATTATAAAACAAATCCTCACTTTATATATATATGGAATTATGCATATTATGTTTAATGAGTATGTTGATTTTTATGATGAAAGATAGGATGATGAATAAAAATAATTAAAATTTTAAATTTGGATAAATTTAAAAGTTGATAATGTTCAAATATATCTCCAAAGTCTGATCATGAAGTTGCAAAACAAAAAAAAAAATCTAAGAGAAAGATCAATTTAAGCAAAAAAGTTCATACAAAAACATTCTTCATAAAGAGCATAATATTCTCCACAAAGTGCAAACCATTCTCCACAAGAGCTGAATGTTCTTGACAGTGAATATGTTTCATCCAATCAAAACTATTGCTTCATATCATGATGATATGGTTGAAGAACACCAACAACTTCTAAATGAGTTTGAACAATTTCCCATTTGGCACTTCTACACCTATCTCACGGTTGACCTTTCATCCAAAACATCTCCTCATAATCAAATCATTGGAAGAACTAATTGGGAGGGATTTATTATTGGTACCATAGTGGTTGTTGTTGGAGGTGAGAAAGAAACCTCAGTTATTGAAGATAACATTGCTATACCAATACCAAGCTCTTGCAGTCTTGCTGAAAGCCAATCATCAGGTCAAAGGAATAGTAACACAAGACCATATCAACCTACAATGATGTAATTTGACATAAATGAATTGATAACTTTCCTATGACTACTATTGACCATATCAAGAAGGTATTGTCTCTGTTGGCACAATATAGAAGACCTTTAATCGTGCACGCTGAGATTCAACAAGTTTCTAAAAGTCATTTGGAACTCTCTCAACAACAAAAGATAAATTGTCTCATTCAACCGTCAATCAAGATCAATGAATAAGCATGAAGAGAAGCTTCAAACTATTCGAAGATTACTCGTCATTGAACAAAATCACTAATGAGGTACACTTAATCCCAATTCTTATGATATTTGCATCATGATAATAATAAATATTTTTTAAATGATATATTGATATTATGTGATTGATTGGGTGCTCTTAAAATTAAGAATGCATACTATTTTTTATACAAGTATGACTTTAAAGTTTAATTGATTACATCACTCTTTGTCATTACTTGTAAATGCATATGCCTAATTCCTATCTTAAATTCAACATGTTTTCACTCTTTGTTCCTACACTTTTTATGATGGTTTAAACAAGTGCGAAAATCTAGCTTGATGTTTAAAATTATTGTCTTTAATAATTAGACAAAGAGACATTTTGTCAAGTCTAAATCATTGAACGCATTTTTCACACTTTGCACAATAACATCTTTCAAAGTATCATGTTAAATGAATTAACATCATTTTGTGCAAATTCACCTCTTTATATCCTTGAAAGCATTTTCTATAATGTTCTTAAATTATTTTGCATATATTGAGTAGTCTATATATTGCTTGATGATTGAGTATAATTTTTTTTTAATATGGCTTTTAAAAAAAATTTAAAAAATATTAGATTATAATGTGGTTTTTGAAAAAGATCATTCTTCAAAATATGTTCAATATATATCCTTGTTTATGATTTGTTTTTGAATGATTGCAACAAGAGAATATACGTTTGATCTTCATGAAAATGATTTGTGTCTCTTGTTACTTTAAAACTAAAAACTAATCCAAAAAAGACTATGGCATGAAGTCAAAAATTGATATTTGAGCATTTTGAGGCACATTAATATATTTCTTTGCAAATTAGTCTTATTTGTTGTTTATTTCTTTTGTGAAAATTAATCTCAAGTGTTCAAATATATTTCAAAAATGTTGTAACAAAATAATTTTTTTAATGTGAACAAATCTCTTGGCATATTTTTTTTTATCCATTTAAAAAAAATAGTCTTTGAAAAATACAAATATTATTAGCATAAGAATATTTTGTAAAGAGAGAAATTATATTTGAGATGGTATCAGATTCATCTTATTTCGTTTACATGTATGTGCTCATTCTCTCAAGTTTTAAAAAATGAAAAATGGATCTATTTATGACAAGTAAGTATAATCATGTTCAAATCAAAATGTCGCCTATTGTGAAAGAGGATAAAGAGGAAAGAAATATTTTACTTGTTTTATGGAACTTTGAATTATTATAGGATATTAATTTCATAATATTTAGGGGGAGTTTTTAGAAAATATTATTTTCTTAAAACTGAAGTCAACTCTTTTTAAAAAAAAAAACAAATGAGAAGAATATATTCATTGAAATATTTTCAAGTGTGTTAAAATGCGTGCATATAATCATGTCATATTGCTTTTGTTATAATTATCCATATCTTGATTGCAATATTGATTAAAATGATATTTGATCATCATACATGTTATGTTCCTTGATGTTAAATGCAAACTTGCAAGTTTGATATATAAATGCATTGATCAACCACATGATTTCTATATGAAGTATACTCATGTTATTGCTCCTTATATTTTTACTTCAATTTTTATTCCCCAACCATTTTGGTAGATGCCAAAAGAGGAAGAGAAATATATGATGGATATAGCTGAAAGTAATTAATGAAGAATGTGAAGAATTAACCTCTTGCATATGATTAAGGGGAGTTTAAGTAGAATGATAAGAATTAAACTCTTGCATGTGTTTAGGGGGAGTTTAATTACATATCTATGAACCTTCTTGCATTTTATTTATATCCATCCATAAAACTTATGATTTATTCAAAAGGTTTGTCATCATCAAAAAGGGGGAGATTGTTGAGGCAAAAACCTTTTTGATGTATGTTTTAATGACAACAAATCTTATGAAACAAATGATTAAGTTTTATGAATGGTGCTCTACTAATGATTGCACTTGATTTTAGTTTAAGGAACATGAATTGCATAAGTGAACAAGCAAGAAGCCATTCACTTCATCAAAGTGCATATGTATCCACTCAATAAGAAATAATCTCAAAAGGAATGTATCATATATCAATCATTCAAGAGAATGATTATTACATCTTCATGAAGAAAATGATCAAATACATTCATACAACAATCAATTATCACACTATGCTATAAATCAGAAGCAAGATTATTTGAAAGAAGTAAGATCAAATATGAGAACCAATGAATGTTCTGGTTATTAAACAGAAAAAATGAAGAACATTCTTGACAACATTCCAAAAAACGAAGATCATTCTGGACAACAGTCTGAAAAACGAAGATCATTCTCTGGACTGCAGTCTGAAAAACAAAGAATGTTCTAGTTTTGACATTATTAATCCAAGAACATTATGGTTTACAAAGAACAAAGTCTTCTTTAATTCAAGATCAATTTGGGGTACGAAAATAAATCAATCTACATTAGAAATCACCAGTATTCAATACAAAAGAACATAATTATATACTCAAGATCATTTAGAACAGATTCTTTCCATAAGATCAACAAAAAGCAAAACAATGCATAAAGTATAAAAAGCAAAATTAGCCCCTAAAGTTGATGGCTAAAAGTAAGCAAGTACAAATTGGACATAAATGATAAAGTCATTGCATCACTAACACACATACAAAACATAAAATCTTGGCACGAAACGGCTGTCAAAATTGTCAAAATTCAGCAATCACTCAAAACAGAAACGAAAAACGTTCTCCATTTTCACAACTTTAATCCAAGAATGTTCTGGTTTACAAAGGGAAAAATTTGTTGTAATTTAGGACCGATATGGGTTGTGAAAGTACATTTATCTACACTACAAAATATCAATATTCATTACAGATGAATTTAATAATCTACACAAGATTGTTTTAGATAGATTCGATCAAAGAGGATTAACAAAGACAAAACTTCAAGATCAATCTCCAAATTGATGAGCTACGAGCAAGGATATTGCTGCTGCAACTTTTTGCAGAAAATACATTATGTTTTTGAGCGAAGGACGGAAACATAACAATTGTCAAAATTCAGCAATCATACAAAACATAAACGAAGAATGGTCTTGTTTTTACAAACGAACATTCTGGTTTTAATTCTCTTTTAAAGATAAAATTAAAACATAGAAATTTCCACAGTATAAACCACTTATTAAAGACTATCAAGACTTCTCAAATCAACAATGAAGCCCAAAACTCGAGTTGAATGCCCTAAGGAAAAAAACAGCCTCAAGATTGATCTCCAAATTGATGAGTTGTGAGCAAGGACACAAGTACATTGTACTTACAATATTTTGCAGAAAATTCTGCATAAACCTGACTCAAAACTGTGCCAACTGACATGTGACAACTCATTCACATTTTCCATGAGACCTAAAAGCAAGAACGTTCTCCGATTGTCAAGAACGCTCTGGACATCAAATAAACACATGTTTAATTGCTTTAAAATATGTCTGACACTTGGAAAGTGTGTCCAATGAATATATTCATTTTAAACTTAATATTCAATTCCATTTATCATCTATAAATTGAAGATTAATTGGAAGGTGAAGGCAATAGCTCAATCTACAAATCTACCAACACTTGTTCAAGTAACAAGTCAAAAAACTCTTCAAGCAAACTCAAACGCTCTTCACTATATCTTTGGATCATTAGTTACTGAGTTTGTCTTTCATTTATCTCAAACAAGTGTTGAGAAGTTTCAAGATCCCAAACACTTTTACCATACACATAATTTGTAACTCAATTATATCTTTTATATTAGATTGAGTGTGTTTGTAAAAATCCTATCAATGCTGAAAGGTGATTGTAGAAATTCTTTCTAGGTTGAAAGATGAAGTTGTATCAGATCAAGGTTGATCTTAACTGATGGTGTAAAAACCAAGAATATTCTCCGTTTTGAATACTAAGTGAAAAATATCACAGTTGTGAGGACTGGACGTAACCCGGGTTGGGTGAACCAGAATATATCTCTATGTGATATCTCTTCCCTTATATCTATTTATTTCTAGTCTGTTGATTATCAAATTAAATAGATAAATTAAATTCTCTGTTTTTCACTAACCAAGAACGTTCTCCGTTTTCTATTTTCATAACTAAGATTAATCTTGAGTTAAATTCTTTTTAAGTTTTAACAGGAAATTTTAAAAATGTGAAATTACAATTCAAACCCCATTTCTTGTGATTGATATTGCCACTTTGTAATCCCTAACTCTTTGCAATCCCCTCAAGTAGTGAAACAACTTTGTAGTTGGAGGTTTTGTGCGGCGTCTTAAAATATTTGTCGATAATAATCCTCTATAATTCGATTAAATTATTCTCCTACGAATAATTCTAACTGGGTCTATGAAAATATTTTTAAAATATTTCAGCAACCCATCACTTCTCCTCTAATCTTCTTTACACAAGTGATTCTAGTCAACACACAAAAATAGATAGTCAAATTGTTCATTTTGGTCCTTACAAAGTCTTACTACATAGTAAGGAAATATAATGTTTTTATAAACCACTCCGTAAAATATTAATATCCTAGAAAAATATCTAGATATTTTGTGACTTTAAGTCACATCATCTCGTTCAATCTCCGAGTTCGTTCTTAAACGAGTCGCATTTCAATCATGGATAAATGTATCGGTCACTTAAATTTTTTTTATAATAAATCTACAAATTAAAACTTTATAAAATTTTGCGAATAAATTTTTATGTGATGAAATTTTTATTCCTTAACTTAGAAAAATATAATGAGATCAAATTCTCATTATAGTTGATATATAAAACACCCGGTTAAATTTTGGTATCATTCGGAGTTCGTCAAAATTTGAATAGCAGGTATGTTTTAAAAAAAAAAACTTAGTAGAAAATTATTTTTAAAATTTCAACAATGTGAAGACATTCACATAGTTATTTAATATCAAAATGTGGATCACATTCACTTTCGTTTGTTCGATTGCATGCAAAGATGGTCGTTTCTCGTTTGTTGTTATGTAATCTAAAGATTTAAGGACACAATATTATAACATGAACGAAAAGAGAAATAGAATAATAGTATGTGTAATTAAATATTTCTTTTATAAGAGAAAATTTTGTTTTTTTAAATTTATTTAATTTCAGTAAATTAAATTTGTTTCAGTTTTTAAACTATGTTTATCAACTTCAGTAAAAAAAAAAAGTTAATTTTAAAGGCCGCTTGGAATTAAAGTAAATATAAAATAATAATGCAATTCGGTCTTTTGATGTTGGTCTGAAAATTTATATGGGCATAGTTAGATGAAATATCAAAAGTGGAGAATTTAAGATGATTTTTATATATATCAAATAATTTTAGGTTTGTGTAAAATTTTACATACGTAATCAAAATAATATAGATTGCTAATATAATAAAAAATAAAAAGTAAAATAAAAAGAAATTTGGACGAAGAGAATCAAATGATCCAAATTCATAGCTTAATATTAAAGGGATTAAATCTAATTTTTTTTGTTTTTTATCTACTAATATCAAAATGTGTCTAAATTGGAGAGACTAAAATAATAAGACTTAATTGCAGTTTTAGTACATCTATTTTTACCAATTCACGAAATTGATCTTCGTATTTTCAAAGTCGTCAGTTTTGGTCTATATCTCACATTTTTGAACTAAAATATCACGATTTAACATATTTTTAATGACGTAACATACATTTTTATGATATAGAATTATTTAAATATATTAATTATTCATATGTCATTAATTAAATTAAAAATATGAAAATTTTCTAAAGTTAGAATTTTTAAATTTTACAGCGTGTTATTCGTATTTAAGGATGAGAATATGCTAGGCCAGGCTGTCCGTCAAGGGCTATGACCTAGTCTACTTATGATCTGACCTATTTAATAAAAAGGCTAGACTCATATTATTTTTAAAACGCTTAGCCTTATAAAAAAAATCTATTACGTCTGACAGACCGGTTTCAAAGGATTGTTTGCACTTACTATGATCAAAGAGTCTAGATTATAAGATTTGTATTTCCATTCAAATTTGGATTCCTGATGATCTGGATTTGTGAATTTTCAGGCATATCTTTTAATTCATTAGATGTTGGTCTTGTTGGTTCCTCTAATAACTGTAGGTTTTTTGTCCCATACCCAATCATTTTACCCTTTTGATTATCTCCAAAACCTATAAATCCTCCATTCTTGAGGGAACATAGAATTTTCTCCCATCAAGTGTTGTGAGAATTCACTGTTCAAGTATCATGACTAGTGTTTTAACTTTGTTGTTAAGGATATCTGCAAGATAGATTATTTTACTTTACGTACTCAAATTTGATTGGGTTCTAGTTTGTTAGTTCTGAAAGGTGTCTTGTCATTCTATATTTTTTGCATAGGACAAGTTCTGTTATTGTAACCTTTCTTTTAGCAATATATGGAAGCAATATCAGGTAGGTTAGCCTTAGGATTTTCCTCTAGTTATTCAAAACCAATATCACATTTATTCTTTCTACTAACACCATATATCATAGATGCTTGTTAGCTTCTGTCTATATCGTTTGCAAGAAATTATTAAAAGGCTTTTTCATATTTAACAAAATTACAGACTCTATCCTTTGTAGTTTTTTGAACATTTTTTTCAAGAGTTAGATTTTTTTTTTCTTTTTAGGTTTTCAAACTCCTTTTCAAGATAGTTGTATTTATTTGTTAAGATGTCATGAGCTTTTATAAGAGATTTAAGTTTCGAAGAAGCATTGCGATTTTTGTTGAGAAACTTATTTAACATATCTATAAGTCCATTACGAGATAAGTCAGACAATACCTCAATTTCTTCATCAACATATTCAACATCAAAATCAGAGTCAAAGTATGTATCTACCATCAAAGCCATGTTTGCGTGCTTTTTATCTTCATTAGAGTCATCCCAAGTAGCCATAAGACCATTCTTCTTTTCCTTGAAGTATTTCCTTTGGGATTTTCCTTTTTCATATTTAGGACATTCTGATTTGAAATGACCTACTTCTTTGCATTCATAGCAGATAATTCTTTTCTTGTCAAATTCTTCACTTCCTTATCTACTATTTTGAGATCGTCTGAAATCTCTTATGGGAAAATATTTCTTCTTATTTTTCCATATGTAACACCCCAAAATTTTCATATATATTATATATGTGTCTTGTTAGTAATTGTTATGATTTATTATTAAATTAATAATTATTTTATGTATAAATAAATTAAACTAAATTTTATCACACTCTATTTTACCTGAATAATTATAACCTTTATTTTTATTTAATTATTTTGGTGTGACAATTACACGGGGATGATTTATGATGTGATTATTTTCTAAATGGACTATTGTGCATTTTTATTTGATTAGTTTCGATAATCATGAAATTGATGTGTTAGATATGTTTGTTCTATTTTGTTATGTGTGGGTGGTCTTCTTGTCTTGCTTGATTTATTTTGGTTGATAAAATATTAGTTGAATTATTTAATTAAATTTGAATTTATAAAAGTTATATTGTTTGTTAGTTTTATTTACGACCAAATAAGTATTTATTTTAGGAGATATTATAGAGTTAGTGAAACCCAACCTTTATATATAAGTATTTTGAAAATATTTTTGGTCCATCCTAATAAAAAAAACTAGTGACTTAACTCATTCTTTGACTCTCCTTTATGACAAGATTCACTACGCCAGAAATGACATTTAACAGCGCCCATTTTACAGCGCTTTCTAAACACAAGCGCTGTTGTAATTATATTTTAAAAATAACGGAACCTATTACAGCGCTTTTGATGCAAAGCGCTGTAAAACAAGCGCTGTAGTAGGTCATATAACGTTTGCGCATCACGTTATAAGGCTTTTACAGCGCTTGTCAAAAAAGCGCTGTAAAAGGAAGCGCTTTCGCGAATCAGTTACAGCGCTTTTTTCACAAGCGCTGTAAAATACATGCGCTTTCATTGAATTTAACTACCTATTACAGCGCTTTTTTCACAAGCGCTGTAAAATACATGCGCTTTCATTGAATTTAACTACCTATTACAGCGCTTTTTTCACAAGCGCTGTAAACTGCATCTTTCAAATAATTATATACGTTGCGAACCCTAATATCCTCTACGTATTGTGCGGCCGTCTACGTTGTCTAACGTATTTTTTACACATGATCTGTTATGTTTTGAAATTGTCAAAAATTGTCAAAAACTCATACCACATGATCTGTTCCCCGTCATATGAGTTATGGGTGTACATATTACAGCGCTTTCTCGAAAAAGCGCTGTAATATGCACCCCGTCATATGAGTTATGGGTGTACATATTACAGCGCTTTCTCGAAGAAGCGCTGTAATATGCCACCCATAATTTCATATATGGGTGTGCATATTACAGCGCTTTCTCGAAAAAGCGCTGTAATATGCACCCCGTCATATGAGTTATGGGTGTACATATTACAGCGCTTTCTCGAAAAAGCGCTGTAATATGCACCCCGTCATATGAGTTATGGGTGTACATATTACAGCGCTTTCTCGAAAAAGCGCTGTAATATGCACCCCGTCATATGAGTTATGGGTGTACATATTACAGCGCTTTCTCGAAGAAGCGCTGTAATATGCCACCCATAATTTCATATATGGGTGTGCATATTACAGCGCTTTCTCGAAAAAGCGCTGTAATATGCACCCCGTCATATGAGTTATGGGTGTACATATTACAGCGCTTTCTCGAAAAAGCGCTGTAATATGCACCCCGTCATATGAGTTATGGGTGTACATATTACAGCGCTTTCTCGAAAAAGCGCTGTAATATGCACCCCGTCATATGAGTTATGGGTGTACATATTACAGCGCTTTCTCGAAGAAGCGCTGTAATATGCCACCCATAATTTCATATATGGGTGTGCATATTACAGCGCTTTCTCGAAAAAGCGCTGTAATATGCACCCCGTCATATGAGTTATGGGTGTACATATTACAGCGCTTTCTCGAAAAAGCGCTGTAATATGCACCCCGTCATATGAGTTATGGGTGTACATATTACAGCGCTTTCTCGAAAAAGCGCTGTAATATGCACCCCGTCATATGAGTTATGGGTGTACATATTACAGCGCTTTCTCGAAGAAGCGCTGTAATATGCCACCCATAATTTCATATATGGGTGTGCATATTACAGCGCTTTCTCGAAAAAGCGCTGTAATATGCACCCCGTCATATGAGTTATGGGTGTACATATTACAGCGCTTTCTCGAAAAAGCGCTGTAATATGCACCCCGTCATATGAGTTATGGGTGTACATATTACAGCGCTTTCTCGAAAAAGCGCTGTAATATGCACCCCGTCATATGAGTTATGGGTGTACATATTACAGCGCTTTCTCGAAGAAGCGCTGTAATATGCCACCCATAATTTCATATATGGGTGTGCATATTACAGCGCTTTCTCGAAAAAGCGCTGTAATATGCACCCCGTCATATGAGTTATGGGTGTACATATTACAGCGCTTTCTCGAAAAAGCGCTGTAATATGCACCCCGTCATATGAGTTATGGGTGTACATATTACAGCGCTTTCTCGAAAAAGCGCTGTAATATGCACCCCGTCATATGAGTTATGGGTGTACATATTACAGCGCTTTCTCGAAGAAGCGCTGTAATATGCCACCCATAATTTCATATATGGGTGTGCATATTACAGCGCTTTCTCGAAAAAGCGCTGTAATATGCACCCCGTCATATGAGTTATGGGTGTACATATTACAGCGCTTTCTCGAAAAAGCGCTGTAATATGCACCCCGTCATATGAGTTATGGGTGTACATATTACAGCGCTTTCTCGAAAAAGCGCTGTAATATGCACCCCGTCATATGAGTTATGGGTGTACATATTACAGCGCTTTCTCGAAGAAGCGCTGTAATATGCCACCCATAATTTCATATATGGGTGTGCATATTACAGCGCTTTCTCGAAAAAGCGCTGTAATATGCACCCCGTCATATGAGTTATGGGTGTACATATTACAGCGCTTTCTCGAAAAAGCGCTGTAATATGCACCCCGTCATATGAGTTATGGGTGTACATATTACAGCGCTTTCTCGAAAAAGCGCTGTAATATGCACCCCGTCATATGAGTTATGGGTGTACATATTACAGCGCTTTCTCGAAGAAGCGCTGTAATATGCCACCCATAATTTCATATATGGGTGTGCATATTACAGCGCTTTCTCGAAAAAGCGCTGTAATATGCACCCCGTCATATGAGTTATGGGTGTACATATTACAGCGCTTTCTCGAAAAAGCGCTGTAATATGCACCCCGTCATATGAGTTATGGGTGTACATATTACAGCGCTTTCTCGAAAAAGCGCTGTAATATGCACCCCGTCATATGAGTTATGGGTGTACATATTACAGCGCTTTCTCGAAGAAGCGCTGTAATATGCCACCCATAATTTCATATATGGGTGTGCATATTACAGCGCTTTCTCGAAAAAGCGCTGTAATATGCACCCCGTCATATGAGTTATGGGTGTACATATTACAGCGCTTTCTCGAAAAAGCGCTGTAATATGCACCCCGTCATATGAGTTATGGGTGTACATATTACAGCGCTTTCTCGAAAAAGCGCTGTAATATGCACCCCGTCATATGAGTTATGGGTGTACATATTACAGCGCTTTCTCGAAGAAGCGCTGTAATATGCCACCCATAATTTCATATATGGGTGTGCATATTACAGCGCTTTCTCGAAAAAGCGCTGTAATATGCACCCCGTCATATGAGTTATGGGTGTACATATTACAGCGCTTTCTCGAAAAAGCGCTGTAATATGCACCCCGTCATATGAGTTATGGGTGTACATATTACAGCGCTTTCTCGAAAAAGCGCTGTAATATGCACCCCGTCATATGAGTTATGGGTGTACATATTACAGCGCTTTCTCGAAGAAGCGCTGTAATATGCCACCCATAATTTCATATATGGGTGTGCATATTACAGCGCTTTCTCGAAAAAGCGCTGTAATATGCACCCCGTCATATGAGTTATGGGTGTACATATTACAGCGCTTTCTCGAAAAAGCGCTGTAATATGCACCCCGTCATATGAGTTATGGGTGTACATATTACAGCGCTTTCTCGAAAAAGCGCTGTAATATGCACCCCGTCATATGAGTTATGGGTGTACATATTACAGCGCTTTCTCGAAGAAGCGCTGTAATATGCCACCCATAATTTCATATATGGGTGTGCATATTACAGCGCTTTCTCGAAAAAGCGCTGTAATATGCACCCCGTCATATGAGTTATGGGTGTACATATTACAGCGCTTTCTCGAAAAAGCGCTGTAATATGCACCCCGTCATATGAGTTATGGGTGTACATATTACAGCGCTTTCTCGAAAAAGCGCTGTAATATGCACCCCGTCATATGAGTTATGGGTGTACATATTACAGCGCTTTCTCGAAGAAGCGCTGTAATATGCCACCCATAATTTCATATATGGGTGTGCATATTACAGCGCTTTCTCGAAAAAGCGCTGTAATATGCACCCCGTCATATGAGTTATGGGTGTACATATTACAGCGCTTTCTCGAAAAAGCGCTGTAATATGCACCCCGTCATATGAGTTATGGGTGTACATATTACAGCGCTTTCTCGAAAAAGCGCTGTAATATGCACCCCGTCATATGAGTTATGGGTGTACATATTACAGCGCTTTCTCGAAGAAGCGCTGTAATATGCCACCCATAATTTCATATATGGGTGTGCATATTACAGCGCTTTCTCGAAAAAGCGCTGTAATATGCACCCCGTCATATGAGTTATGGGTGTACATATTACAGCGCTTTCTCGAAAAAGCGCTGTAATATGCACCCCGTCATATGAGTTATGGGTGTACATATTACAGCGCTTTCTCGAAAAAGCGCTGTAATATGCACCCCGTCATATGAGTTATGGGTGTACATATTACAGCGCTTTCTCGAAGAAGCGCTGTAATATGCCACCCATAATTTCATATATGGGTGTGCATATTACAGCGCTTTCTCGAAAAAGCGCTGTAATATGCACCCCGTCATATGAGTTATGGGTGTACATATTACAGCGCTTTCTCGAAAAAGCGCTGTAATATGCACCCCGTCATATGAGTTATGGGTGTACATATTACAGCGCTTTCTCGAAAAAGCGCTGTAATATGCACCCCGTCATATGAGTTATGGGTGTACATATTACAGCGCTTTCTCGAAGAAGCGCTGTAATATGCCACCCATAATTTCATATATGGGTGTGCATATTACAGCGCTTTCTCGAAAAAGCGCTGTAATATGCACCCCGTCATATGAGTTATGGGTGTACATATTACAGCGCTTTCTCGAAAAAGCGCTGTAATATGCACCCCGTCATATGAGTTATGGGTGTACATATTACAGCGCTTTCTCGAAAAAGCGCTGTAATATGCACCCCGTCATATGAGTTATGGGTGTACATATTACAGCGCTTTCTCGAAGAAGCGCTGTAATATGCCACCCATAATTTCATATATGGGTGTGCATATTACAGCGCTTTCTCGAAAAAGCGCTGTAATATGCACCCCGTCATATGAGTTATGGGTGTACATATTACAGCGCTTTCTCGAAAAAGCGCTGTAATATGCACCCCGTCATATGAGTTATGGGTGTACATATTACAGCGCTTTCTCGAAAAAGCGCTGTAATATGCACCCCGTCATATGAGTTATGGGTGTACATATTACAGCGCTTTCTCGAAGAAGCGCTGTAATATGCCACCCATAATTTCATATATGGGTGTGCATATTACAGCGCTTTCTCGAAAAAGCGCTGTAATATGCACCCCGTCATATGAGTTATGGGTGTACATATTACAGCGCTTTCTCGAAAAAGCGCTGTAATATGCACCCCGTCATATGAGTTATGGGTGTACATATTACAGCGCTTTCTCGAAAAAGCGCTGTAATATGCACCCCGTCATATGAGTTATGGGTGTACATATTACAGCGCTTTCTCGAAGAAGCGCTGTAATATGCCACCCATAATTTCATATATGGGTGTGCATATTACAGCGCTTTCTCGAAAAAGCGCTGTAATATGCACCCCGTCATATGAGTTATGGGTGTACATATTACAGCGCTTTCTCGAAAAAGCGCTGTAATATGCACCCCGTCATATGAGTTATGGGTGTACATATTACAGCGCTTTCTCGAAAAAGCGCTGTAATATGCACCCCGTCATATGAGTTATGGGTGTACATATTACAGCGCTTTCTCGAAGAAGCGCTGTAATATGCCACCCATAATTTCATATATGGGTGTGCATATTACAGCGCTTTCTCGAAAAAGCGCTGTAATATGCACCCCGTCATATGAGTTATGGGTGTACATATTACAGCGCTTTCTCGAAAAAGCGCTGTAATATGCACCCCGTCATATGAGTTATGGGTGTACATATTACAGCGCTTTCTCGAAAAAGCGCTGTAATATGCACCCCGTCATATGAGTTATGGGTGTACATATTACAGCGCTTTCTCGAAGAAGCGCTGTAATATGCCACCCATAATTTCATATATGGGTGTGCATATTACAGCGCTTTCTCGAAAAAGCGCTGTAATATGCACCCCGTCATATGAGTTATGGGTGTACATATTACAGCGCTTTCTCGAAAAAGCGCTGTAATATGCACCCCGTCATATGAGTTATGGGTGTACATATTACAGCGCTTTCTCGAAAAAGCGCTGTAATATGCACCCCGTCATATGAGTTATGGGTGTACATATTACAGCGCTTTCTCGAAGAAGCGCTGTAATATGCCACCCATAATTTCATATATGGGTGTGCATATTACAGCGCTTTCTCGAAAAAGCGCTGTAATATGCACCCCGTCATATGAGTTATGGGTGTACATATTACAGCGCTTTCTCGAAAAAGCGCTGTAATATGCACCCCGTCATATGAGTTATGGGTGTACATATTACAGCGCTTTCTCGAAAAAGCGCTGTAATATGCACCCCGTCATATGAGTTATGGGTGTACATATTACAGCGCTTTCTCGAAGAAGCGCTGTAATATGCCACCCATAATTTCATATATGGGTGTGCATATTACAGCGCTTTCTCGAAAAAGCGCTGTAATATGCACCCCGTCATATGAGTTATGGGTGTACATATTACAGCGCTTTCTCGAAAAAGCGCTGTAATATGCACCCCGTCATATGAGTTATGGGTGTACATATTACAGCGCTTTCTCGAAAAAGCGCTGTAATATGCACCCCGTCATATGAGTTATGGGTGTACATATTACAGCGCTTTCTCGAAGAAGCGCTGTAATATGCCACCCATAATTTCATATATGGGTGTGCATATTACAGCGCTTTCTCGAAAAAGCGCTGTAATATGCACCCCGTCATATGAGTTATGGGTGTACATATTACAGCGCTTTCTCGAAAAAGCGCTGTAATATGCACCCCGTCATATGAGTTATGGGTGTACATATTACAGCGCTTTCTCGAAAAAGCGCTGTAATATGCACCCCGTCATATGAGTTATGGGTGTACATATTACAGCGCTTTCTCGAAGAAGCGCTGTAATATGCCACCCATAATTTCATATATGGGTGTGCATATTACAGCGCTTTCTCGAAAAAGCGCTGTAATATGCACCCCGTCATATGAGTTATGGGTGTACATATTACAGCGCTTTCTCGAAAAAGCGCTGTAATATGCACCCCGTCATATGAGTTATGGGTGTACATATTACAGCGCTTTCTCGAAAAAGCGCTGTAATATGCACCCCGTCATATGAGTTATGGGTGTACATATTACAGCGCTTTCTCGAAGAAGCGCTGTAATATGCCACCCATAATTTCATATATGGGTGTGCATATTACAGCGCTTTCTCGAAAAAGCGCTGTAATATGCACCCCGTCATATGAGTTATGGGTGTACATATTACAGCGCTTTCTCGAAAAAGCGCTGTAATATGCACCCCGTCATATGAGTTATGGGTGTACATATTACAGCGCTTTCTCGAAAAAGCGCTGTAATATGCACCCCGTCATATGAGTTATGGGTGTACATATTACAGCGCTTTCTCGAAGAAGCGCTGTAATATGCCACCCATAATTTCATATATGGGTGTGCATATTACAGCGCTTTCTCGAAAAAGCGCTGTAATATGCACCCCGTCATATGAGTTATGGGTGTACATATTACAGCGCTTTCTCGAAAAAGCGCTGTAATATGCACCCCGTCATATGAGTTATGGGTGTACATATTACAGCGCTTTCTCGAAAAAGCGCTGTAATATGCACCCCGTCATATGAGTTATGGGTGTACATATTACAGCGCTTTCTCGAAGAAGCGCTGTAATATGCCACCCATAATTTCATATATGGGTGTGCATATTACAGCGCTTTCTCGAAAAAGCGCTGTAATATGCACCCCGTCATATGAGTTATGGGTGTACATATTACAGCGCTTTCTCGAAAAAGCGCTGTAATATGCACCCCGTCATATGAGTTATGGGTGTACATATTACAGCGCTTTCTCGAAAAAGCGCTGTAATATGCACCCCGTCATATGAGTTATGGGTGTACATATTACAGCGCTTTCTCGAAGAAGCGCTGTAATATGCCACCCATAATTTCATATATGGGTGTGCATATTACAGCGCTTTCTCGAAAAAGCGCTGTAATATGCACCCCGTCATATGAGTTATGGGTGTACATATTACAGCGCTTTCTCGAAAAAGCGCTGTAATATGCACCCCGTCATATGAGTTATGGGTGTACATATTACAGCGCTTTCTCGAAAAAGCGCTGTAATATGCACCCCGTCATATGAGTTATGGGTGTACATATTACAGCGCTTTCTCGAAGAAGCGCTGTAATATGCCACCCATAATTTCATATATGGGTGTGCATATTACAGCGCTTTCTCGAAAAAGCGCTGTAATATGCACCCCGTCATATGAGTTATGGGTGTACATATTACAGCGCTTTCTCGAAAAAGCGCTGTAATATGCACCCCGTCATATGAGTTATGGGTGTACATATTACAGCGCTTTCTCGAAAAAGCGCTGTAATATGCACCCCGTCATATGAGTTATGGGTGTACATATTACAGCGCTTTCTCGAAGAAGCGCTGTAATATGCCACCCATAATTTCATATATGGGTGTGCATATTACAGCGCTTTCTCGAAAAAGCGCTGTAATATGCACCCCGTCATATGAGTTATGGGTGTACATATTACAGCGCTTTCTCGAAAAAGCGCTGTAATATGCACCCCGTCATATGAGTTATGGGTGTACATATTACAGCGCTTTCTCGAAAAAGCGCTGTAATATGCACCCCGTCATATGAGTTATGGGTGTACATATTACAGCGCTTTCTCGAAGAAGCGCTGTAATATGCCACCCATAATTTCATATATGGGTGTGCATATTACAGCGCTTTCTCGAAAAAGCGCTGTAATATGCACCCCGTCATATGAGTTATGGGTGTACATATTACAGCGCTTTCTCGAAAAAGCGCTGTAATATGCACCCCGTCATATGAGTTATGGGTGTACATATTACAGCGCTTTCTCGAAAAAGCGCTGTAATATGCACCCCGTCATATGAGTTATGGGTGTACATATTACAGCGCTTTCTCGAAGAAGCGCTGTAATATGCCACCCATAATTTCATATATGGGTGTGCATATTACAGCGCTTTCTCGAAAAAGCGCTGTAATATGCACCCCGTCATATGAGTTATGGGTGTACATATTACAGCGCTTTCTCGAAAAAGCGCTGTAATATGCACCCCGTCATATGAGTTATGGGTGTACATATTACAGCGCTTTCTCGAAAAAGCGCTGTAATATGCACCCCGTCATATGAGTTATGGGTGTACATATTACAGCGCTTTCTCGAAGAAGCGCTGTAATATGCCACCCATAATTTCATATATGGGTGTGCATATTACAGCGCTTTCTCGAAAAAGCGCTGTAATATGCACCCCGTCATATGAGTTATGGGTGGGCATATTACAGCGCTTTTGTGAGAAAGCGCTGTAATATGTACACCCATAACTCATATGACGGGGTGCATATTACAGCGCTTTTTCGAGAAAGCGCTGTAATATGTACACCCATATATGAAATTATGGGTGGGCATATTACAGCGCTTTTGTGAGAAAGCGCTGTAATATGCACACCCATAACTCATATGACGGGGTGCATATTACAGCGCTTGTTGTGAAGAAGCGCTGTAAAATGTGCATAACAAGCGCGCGTTGTATTTACATGTTTTATAGCGCTTTTATAAAAGCGCTGTTGTATCATTTACAGCGCTCGTTTCCACAGCGCTTATTTTTTTGAAAAAGCGCTGTAAATGGCTTAAAAAAAACGATGTAAAAGCCGTTTTTTCGCGTAGTGATTTTATGACAATTCATGGTATTTCTTGGCATAATGTGCATTAACTCATTTTTAACACCTTTAATTTAATTTTAAAGGAAGATTATAAATGTAATTATAAGTTTTTTTTGTGCAATTAAGAGAGGACACAAAAAGACTATTGTCCTTTTTGTATCTCGTGCATTCATCTCTTTTAAACTAAAATTATAATTTAATTTTAATTGTTTACAAAAATAGTCCTATGAAATTTTTGGTTTCGTAACTATTAGATAAAAAAAAAATTAAAAAAAGGTGATGTGACAATCTCTAATTTATTTATTTAATTAAAATGAATGGTGTGACACCCTGTAATATATGGTGAACTTTATTAGTTAATGCTAATTAACTCATACACATAAATACACATGATTTCAATTGACTTTGTAACAACCTAATAAAATTAAATAAATAGTAATTATTGCAACGTAAATATTAGACAATAACTCGTAATATTGCAATGTAAATAGCTACTACGTGCAAACATTTCCATTAGGCCTCTTGCTGTTACACTTATTTGTCATTCGTACACTCCTAAAATAATTTTCTAAGTCATAAATTCCAATATCTATCGGTGTTGAATTCATCATTGCCTCATAAGCTATTTCTCGTGTGAATTTAGAGTTGTTAAGAAAGAAAGCGCCTAAGGTAAGGGTTTTTTCCCATGTTGAATTAGGCTAGATATTAAATTAGCGATTCGTAAGATATTGATATGATGTCTGAATGTCTTAAAAGAAAAATGTTGATTTTATTTTCGTTGTAAAGAAATTAACTATAATGTTTTGATTTTTTTTAATACCTATATCTTGATGAAATTAATTAGAGTTTTATTTTTATTATTATACCTTGATAAATATGTTTGTAGTGAAAGTGTTTAGTGTTTTACGTGTTTTATAGTATTTAATTATAAAGTTATAATTTTTATAATGATGTAATTAGTAATATATTTATTATAATGTATTTGATTCTAAGTGTTGACTTTTGAGTATTCTAAATTTAAAACTTGACTTTTATGAACATGTCTTGAGGAAATTGATGATAATTTTATATTTCTTTAATTTTAGTAATATGAGAAAATTGATTATTGAATGCATTAATGAATAGTCCATTTTTAGAATGCTGAAAACTTTATAGTGAAAGGAATAAAATTTATGTTGTTATTGTGAGTTTTAATGGTTATCAATAACACGTAGTCAAATCGAATCTTATGGATTATTAAAATGAAAGTGACGATTTTGAGATATTTGTTCACGTGCATATTTGATGTGCTGAAGTTATTGAGCTATAACCGTGAACATCCATGAGAATATAAATTTGATGTCTTATGTGATTAAAAAGTTTAATCTAAAATATTTTATTTTTGTGATTTGTGTTTTAAATATTGTTATCTTTGTGGTTGCTTAAGTGGCTGATGATTTGTGCGATTATTTAAGTGAGTGGTGACATGTACATTTTGAGCATCATTATCATTTCATGACATATCATATGCATCTTTGTGGACGCCTGTGTGGCTGATTTAATTTTTCCCCATTGGTATGGGTGACTTTTGTGTGGACGCCTGTATGGCTGGTTATATCCGGATCATATATATTTAGGAGCATGCATAACTTGCATACATTTTATTGTTATTTTTATTTTAATATAATTATTTATTCTACGGTTGCTACTTGATTTATTTAGATATATTTTATGATTTTTGATACCCCTTTGAAAACTATTAAAGAATCAATTTCTTTAAATCTTTTATTACGAAAAGATTTTATATTCATATTTTATGGTTGTTAATTTATTATTTGGTTTAATTTTTGCTGTGAGATGAACTGACCCCTTACACCAACATTTAGGTACTAATGATCTCAAAAAGTTGCATGAATGATGTTTGATTGGTGCACGCGCGGGGGAAAATGAGAATTTTACTTAAAAATATTATTTTGTATTACTAAATTTTTTGTGGTACATTGTAAAATTATTTATTCGTCATCATTAACTTTTAATAGAAATGTGAAAATGAGATTTCATTCGCTAGTAAATAATTGAATGTCATTAATTTCAGTCAATCTTGTTTCTTTTGAATTTCACTTAAAGATAATTTATTTTATTTTGGACCATAAATGAATATCCGATCTAACAATTGGAATATTAATTTTGTAAATGAATAAATAAATAATATTTTAGTAAATTATATTACGTTATTTTATTAGAAAAAAAATTAAGTTATTTTCTTACGCGTCTTCAATTTATTACATGATGAACTACTCATAAGGGAAAAAAAATAGTTGTTTCTAAAAGAAAATAAATATTTTTAAGTAATATTCGGATCACAAATTTGGGGCGTTACACCATATGCCTTGGATTTTTCTTAAGAAAAAGGACAATTCTTCATCATCTGAGTCTTCACTCGGATTGTCCAATTCACTTTCCTCTAATTCTTTAGTAGCTGGTAGGGCCGTGGAGTTTGTCTTATTTCCTTGGGATTTGAGAGCCATGGACTTTGACTTCTTTTTGGGCTCATCTTCAACCAATTCAATCTCATGGAATATGAGTAAGCTCATCAGCTCTTCCAGAGGTGGTTTCTTTAGATCATTAGCCTCTTGAATTGTTGTTACCTTTGGTCTCCACTTATTGGGAAGACTTTTGAGGATCTTCTTGACGTTGTCAGAGGTAGAAAATGTTGTCTTGATGTAGATAGAGATTGATGTAAACCTTTTTACTATTTTAAGTTTTGGGCTTGGTTTTTACTATTTTAAGTTTTGGGCTTGGTTTGTTTGCCTTTGTAACTTTGTGCACACTCCTTAAAACTCTTTGTATCTCTTTTTCTTTCATAGTAATCCTTGTGCTAAAATTTTTTAATAAAGGCTATATTTGATTATGTATATTTTTTTTTTCTTTTTTTTCTTTTTAGTTATATTATCATTTCTTTTCAACATCTGCTATCTCAAAATTTAAAATATCATGGTTATACATTTGTTGAATCAAATACAATGACAATTTTATTGTTGAATGAAGTCGGATTCGACCACGTAAAAAGATTGAAACTAAATATATCAATTATCTTTAATCTATTTTTATTTAAAGTAAAGATTCATTTTAGACCTTGAAAAAACGAAACTCAATTTAATTCTGGAGAAAAATAAAGTTAACTTTTAGTTTCTATAAAAATTAAACAGAAAAAACTTAGTTTTCACATTGTTTACACTCTGTTTGGTTAATCAAAGAAATATGGTGGAAATAAAAAAATGTGAAAGGAAGAGGAAAATAATATAAAATAAAATGATTATGTAGTATAGTTTTCGCTCAATGAAAAAACTATCAAAAGATGGATGATTATTTAGCAATCTTTTTTCTTTTCTCAAATTCACCGACCGTAAAAAACATATAGAGATTCTTCAAATTAATTTAGGAGATATAGCATGATCAATGAGATGAAATATTTGTATTTATTACCTAGTTAATGTTATTTATATGTTTTTTAATTTTAAATCAATTAAAATATTTTAAATTGATATGTTAGAAATGTCAATTCTTATTGTCTGATTTTACACTATTAGTATATAGAAATTAAACTGCAAGAGAAAATGAAAACAAATGTGTACTTATAAAAGGACATATAAACATCAGATAAGATTCAAAGAATTAAAATAATTATTCATTTCTATTAACAAAAAAATAGAAAATATAATGATAATAAAAATATAATATTTGTAATTTATTAAATTGAATTGATTGTTAAATAATTTATTCTCCCTCCCTCTCTCTTTTCATTAAACTAATAAATAATCAACTTATTTATATTATTTCTCTTTTTTTTTCTTCACTTTTTTTAGATTTTTCTTTATCAATTAAATGAAGTAAAAAGAAGTAGAGATTAAATTATTTCAATTCAATTTTCTGAACAACTAAAAATTATCTTTATTTTCTCAAATATTAAATTAGATTTCACGGTTTTTTTTTTTTATATTAAAATGGATTTTATTCTGTTATTTATACTCAACGTTAGAAGGAATGTTCAATATTTCGTGAATTTATTTCAAAATAAATAAATACTTAGAAAAATCCCCAAAATATCCATCCATATATGCTTTTCACTTTTCAGTGTTTCAGGATACTTTTGAGAGCCAGATATTCTGTTCCGCACGTTCATTGCAACAAATGTTCTTTAGCTACTCGCCTCTTATTTGCTTCTATTATACCAACCAATTAATAATAATATGTGTTAATAGATGTCTCTTTTCCTCTTTCACTTTTTTTAAACTTTCATTAATAGACCAAGTAATTGGTAGTTTTTAATTTTGTATTTTCACTAATTGAGTAATGTCTTATAAATAAAATTTACCGTGTTTTGTAAAAACACACTTTATAAGAGAATAATACATTTCTTTTTTTAGTTTATTTCATAACTCATTACTAACATAAATATAAGTGATGACATAATCAATTTAGAGTTTCTATTTTAATAATGCTCCTTATTATTATTATTATTATTATTATTATTATTATTATTATTATTATTATTATTATTATTATTATTATTATTATTATTATTATTATTATTATTATTATTTATTTCTTCTTATGATTATATTCTTTTTTTAAAAATTTATTCTTTTTATTTCATGTCAATCTTTTATTTTGCATATACATTTTATTGAGAAATTTTGTATAATTCTCATATTTTTCATTGTTTATTTTTGTTAAATTCTAGAACGATGGATATAGTTTTTGAAGAAATAAAAGAATTTAAAATTAAAGCATCCCTAAATGATTACTCAAAAGATGAATAGTTTGTGATAATTGTTAATAAAGATCATTGGAATATAGTTCTTGAAGAAGTAATATTGAAACATCTACCGCCATATGATTCCTCAAAATATGACATTTATTGGCCATTGCTGGAAATTTTATACTAATTCTTGAAGAGCTAATAATTTAATATCAAGTATCATTGTAGTATCATTACAAAAAAAAAATCTATTGTGACACTCAATTTTTAGTGATATTTCTTTATTTGTCACTATAGTTACTTTTAGGTACACCGTTACACACTGTTTCTCTTTTAAACAACCATGTCGCCGGCGCCAGTCTATTCCTTCACCGTCGAATACGACGGACCTCCGATTTCTTACGATCTTACTCGAGCACTCCCCATAACTGGTACTTGCTTGTTTCATGTTGCTACAGTCTGACTCTGTGTTGTTTGAGTCATTGAGGAGGCTTGAGCTGATGGAGCTCTCTGTGGATCTTCTGAAGGTTTGAATTAAATTTTTTTATTGAGACTTATTTGATGAACATGTCATTTTTCCATGTTTTGGGGCAATTTGTTGGTTAAGTATGTTCTCTAATCCTTAGTAATTAACCTTTTCAGACAACTGAGATTGGAAAGGTTGCCAATCCTCTCCGAAAGCATGGATCAAAGGAAGTACGTCAACTCACGTCGAGTCTTATCAAGTATGATTCCGTTACTGGATAATTGTCTCTCATTCATAATGGTTTATTTTATAAATAAGATAGATGAGCTAGTTTATTTTCTATACATGAATCAAAGAAAAGGCTTTTATGTTTTAACTAATGTTGTCAAATTGCGGCGCTATAGGGCTATATCATAGCCAATTTTGATGAATTCAATGAAAACAATGACGCCATCCTAGTTTCGCTATTAGTAAAGTAGTTGTCGCTATTATAGTTTCGACTAGCAAATGTAGCAGCAATAATACTTAAGCTGGTTCTCTACAATCATTTCCTTTTTTATTTGTAAGCAACATGTCCACTGCTGCAACGCTAAAGCTATCCTCTATTTCACACAATGGATTATTGGCGTTCTCTATTTTCTACAATCTTTTATTTATAACTATGATAGTAACTTCTCCTTCAGTTCGATCTCCACGACTAACAATACCTCCTGGAATTAGTCCTACTGCATTGCTTGATTCTCCCAACATGCTGCCAAATTCTCAAGTATTTATATCATCATAATCTCATTTTTCATTTTCAATATCACATGACTTCGTTGTTATTTTTCTTGTTGTAATTGCACCAGTTAATTTAGTCATTCAAATTTATGAAATTTGAAATTTATGAAAGTTGTCTCAGATTTATTTTTTTCTTAAGTTTGAATGTATGCAATTTCTTGCACTTCAAACTACTAAGGTTTGATCTTTCATCACATTTAATATAATATAAATAGAATAAAAGTTTATAACATGCAATTCTTCTAACTTGTGTCCAATTTTCTCCTATTGACAACAGATGCATCTTTGTGTTAATGATGAGGTGGATTTTTATAATAACTTATTAGGAGGTTGTTTGTTGTTCATTAATGTATAGGGACTAAAGCTTGTCCCGCAGGGATGTTTTATTGCAGAAACCTAGGAAGCAAGTCACAATTTATAGTTTCTTCCCATGTTAATATTGTTATTGTTTGTGGTAAATATTTTCTCCAAAGGCAAGTGAAAGACGGTGTGAAGAACTGATTATACAAGTTGTAGAATCCACAAGGCCTCTTTTAAGGCAAATTGAAGTCATGCAGGTAATAAACATATGTCCGATAATTTCTTTTTCTTCTGTTTTATGTTCTCCTGTCTGGGATCTGTTCTAGACTAGAATTCACCTGATAACAGGAAACAACTTTTTTATTGTCATTTTAAATTTTTTTCCTAGTGGATATTATTGTGTCTCTATATCTTTTTCAATGGACTTTACTGGAAGTTGAGGCTAAAGCTGCCACTGCCGAGGAAAGAGAGCTTATCTCAACCCTTGTCTCAAATTAATGTTGTTGAGGCCCAGGTTCTACAAATTCTTGAATGAAGTCATGTCTTATTAGAACCATGGGGAATATTGTTTTTCAAATTCCTAAATCAAGCGCTTCGTTTTTTTTCCAGGATATAGAAAAAGAAAAGACTGCTCGATCAGATTTGGAGAGGATCGTATGTGTTCATTCTATGCCATCATCAGATCAAATTCTCACAACAAAGGATAATTCTGCTTTTGAGAATGGTGTGATGCTTTGCTTCTTTTTACACCATTGCGCAATAGTGATATGAAAATTTCAGTCATATATTTGTGTACCATTGTTTAATCTGTAGTGATATGGAATATGAAATATATTCATAACCAAAACTTTTTAGAGTATTTATAAAATATTTTGTTTGGGAAGATGATTATTGTTCTCTATGAAATTAGTTTGCAATTAATCACAATAAATATTAAGAAACTCATTCTAGCTTTGTTTGAATATTTATTGAATCTTTTAAAGCAAAATAACTATTTGTTGTATGTTTTAATAGAACTAGTAAAATTAAACTATATTTTATTGTATGTTTCAATGACATTAGTTAATAAAAATAAATTAGAAATTTAAATTTGATTTACAGGTATTAATAATTTAGAATTACAATTAATAGGGAGATAAAATAAATTTAATTTAATAAATAATAATAAGTTTTAGTGACAGACAATACCGTAGAAATAGATTAAATTTTTATTTATATTTTTCTAGGTTTTAGTGACAGAAAATGTAAGACCCCTAATTTTAAAGTACCATTGATGTATTTTTGGTGTATTTTGGATTTTGGCTCGGAGGCTTTTAAGCCAAAGTTAATAATATTTTGGAGTTTTATAATCTAAAAGATATTTTGATGCCAATTAAAACTTCTCGTCGATAAATAAATTGAATTTAACTGCGATGAATCCTTTACGGAGAATTTAATGCGTTTCGAGTGAAACGGTAATTTAACAAATATCTAGATTTTGAGATATTTGTTAAGTTATATTTATTATATTTATATATGTTTGTTTGGAGGGAAAAAGAAAAGGAAAACTAGAAGGAAGGAAAAGGAAAAGAAAATAGTATATAAAGGAAGGAAGGAAAAAGGAAGAAAGGAAAAACAAAGGAAAGAAAAAGAAAGGAAGGAAAATTTCAAAACTTCATCTTCTTCCTCTAACCGTGACCCATTGCTAGTGAACTAATTTGGAAGCGGCGTTGCGAGCGGAGATTTTACCGGAATTACTCGTGGTACCGGAAACGCGCGTTAAAGCTAACGTTGAGGTAAGGGCTCCTTCCAAACTTCTAGCTTGCATTAGGGACTTATCTGTAGTTGTGTGGGAAGGAATTTGTTAGGGTTAAATGTATCGATTTGGGGAAAAACGAAACTAGTGCGTTATGGGTAAAAACCTTAGAGTTAGGTTTTGTTTATAGTGATGAATGTTTCGTGGTAAATGAAATTTGATGTATCTGGGTGTTATGTTGCGTGATTTGTGTTCGTTGTATTTGGTGTGTTCGTACTTGATGTTTGTTAATTGGTGTGGTTGTTGTGAATTATGGTTTGAATGTGAAAGTATGTTTGAATTTGTTTCTGTGGAATTTGAAAACCATTAGAGTTAAACGAGTATTAAAAATGGGGAATCTTTTAATACCTCGGTTTACTTAATGTGTATTTGAGGAAAATGTTTAAGTTAACTGGGCGTTGAGAATGGGGAATCTCTTAATGTCTCGGTTACTTAACTATCGTTTTTGAAAATCGTTTCGGTAAATGAGTATTAAGAATGGGGAATCTCTTAATGACTCGTTTACTGAATGTTTTGCGAGAAAATCGTTTAAGTCAAAAGTATATTAAGAATGGGGAATCTCTTAATATGACTGTTTGCTTAACGTTTTGTTTTGAAAATCATTAAGTTAAATCGGTATTAAGAATGGGGAATCTCTTAATATGACTGTTTGCTTAACGTTTTGTTTTGAAAATCATTAAGTTAAATCGGTATTAAGAACGGGGAATCTCTTAATGACTTATTTATTTAATGTTGTTTGAAAGTCGTTTAAGTTAAATGGGTATTAAAAATGGGGAATCTTTTAATATCTGCATTTGCTTAACGATTGTTGTGAATGGAGTCTGTGTATGCTCATGCATTTCATTTGGTAAATTGTGTCGACCCGTGATAGGTGACACCTTGGTAAACTGTACTGACCCGTGATAGGTGGTACGTTTACGATTTACTTTTTTGGTAAATCGTGTTGACCCGTGATAGGTGACACCTTGGTAAACTGTACTGACCCGTGATAGGTGGTACATTTACGATTTACGTTTTTGGTGAATTGTGCTGACCCGTGATAGGTGGCACCTAGGTAAACAGTACCGGTCTGTGATAGGCGGTACGTTTACGATTCCCGCTTTTTCTTTTAGTAAATCGTGTTGACCCGTGATAGGTGACACCTCGGTAAACTGTACTGACCCGTGATAGGTGGTACGTTTATGATTTACGCATTTTAGTAAATCGTGCTGACCCGTGATAGGTGGCACCTCAGTAATTGGTACTTTAGCCTGCGATAGGCGGTACAATTATGATTTACGGCCCTTCGAGGAGGGTTTTGGTTTGGAATTCCGAGTCCATGCATTTTGGCATATACGCATTGCATTAGGGTGCTTGGCACGCGAGTCGTATTTGATTTGAGTTTAGTCGTATTTGATTTGAATTTTGATTTATCGTGGTAATTGCGTTGAAAATGCTAAGTGTTATGTGTTGATTATTGTGTGTAAGTGTGATGGTTATCGAGATCCCAAATTGCCGTGGTAATCGCGTAGTACTTGCTAAGGGTTAAGATATGAATTTGATTAGGAATGACTTGAGTAAATGCATGAATTTTTTGGAAAAACGATCAGGGAAATCGACTTCCCCATCGATTGGATGAGTTGCAGGAAGTCCACTATTTTAACCTAATCGATTTTCCAATCAATTGTATAAATATATCTTTCAAAATCTTTTAAGAAATCGATTTGGAATTCGATTGGCAGAAAGCCAGGAACTCAGCAAAACTGCCAAAATCGATTTGGAAATCGATTTGGCAACCCAGGACTCAACAAAACTGACAAAAACGACTTTGGAAATCGATTGGTCATGGAGAAACTAGAAACTCAGCAGAACTGACCAAATCGATTTGGCAATCGATTGGCTCAGCAAAAGTCTTTATTTTGAGTTAGATAATCGATTTCTCAATTGATTTATCAATGCTTTGGTCAGTTATGTATTACTTGATGGTTTGATAACTTCATTTTGAGTTCATTGTTAATTGACAAGCATTATATGAACTTTTAGCATATGGAAAATCCTTTTAAGGTGCATGCTTAGTTGAAAGGTTATTTTGTGCATTTAAAACTTAAATGTTATGTGTTATCTGTTAATTTCGGTTGGTGACCCTTTACAATTATTGTGGAAATCTGGGCTTTGCCCTCAGATGAGAGTCAGGACGATCCTACCGGTTCGTACCCTACGGACGGGAATGGAGATGGGAACGCGTGATTGCAGTTACATTAGGAGGATCTCACGGGGCGCGTGGAGATACTCAGGGTGTATAGCTTTTTGGTAGGATGATCAGATTAGGATGATGTATAGGAACTAGGTGTCCTTCTTTTTGGTTTGGAGTATTTTTAGTTTGGAAAACTGTACTTATACTAATATTGTCAGTTTGACTTTTTACTTGAATGGGTTCCATGTACCATTTGTTGTTGTGTAAATGTTTTGGATTTATAATTGGAGAAACTCTTCCGCTGTTTGTAAATTATAATGACTCAATTATTTATCCAAAGGCATTTTCCTGATTTAATTCTTTGTTTTATTTTAATTCCTTTTAATCTCTTTCAAAAAAAAAAAATATACCCTCGCTTTGAAAAACGGGGTGCTACATTGTGGTATCAGAGCATAGGTTTGGTTTTCTTTAGGAGCTGTGGAACCTTGGTTAAAGATTGTAGGTCG
>NC_021164.2:53216187-53267188 GCF_000331145.2 Cicer arietinum | reverse complement strand
CCCAATCGATTGGATTAGTAGAAATTCTTATTTTGAGTTAGATAACAGATTGCTCATTGATTTATCAATGTCTTGGTTAGTTATATATTACTTGATGGTTTGAGAAATTTATTTTGAGTTCATTGTTAATTGGCAAGCATTATATGAACTTTTAGCATATGGAAAATCCTTTTAAGGTGCATGCTTAGTTGAAAGGTTATTTTGTGCATTTAAAACTTAAATGTTATGTGTTATCTGTTAATTTCGGTTGGTGACCCTTTACAATTATTGTGGAAATCTGGGCTTTGCCCTCAGATGAGAGTCAGGACGATCCTACCGGTTCGTACCCTACGGACGGGAATGGAGATGGGAACGCGTGATTGCAGTTACATTAGGAGGATCTCACGGGGCGCGTGGAGATACTCAGGGTGTATAGCTTTTTGGTAGGATGATCAGATTAGGATGATGTATAGGAACTAGGTGTCCTTCTTTTTGGTTTGGAGTATTTTTAGTTTGGAAAACTGTACTTTTACTAATATTATCAGTTTGACATCATCTTTGAATGGGTTCCATGTACCATTTGATGTTGTGTAAATGTTTTGGATTTGTAATTGGAGAAACTTTTCCGCTGCTTGTAAATTATAATGACTCATTTATTTATCCAAAGGCATTTCCTGATTTAATTCTTTGTTCGTTTTTAATTACTTTTAAAAAAATATATATATATACCCTCGCTTTGAAAAACGGGGTGTTACAGAAAATACCGTAGGAATAACAAATTTTTTATTTATATTTGACTAATTTTTAGTGACAGACAATCCTCAGAACATGTAGTGATAGTCCTCAAAGTGTAGCAGGACGCCCCCTTAAAGTTGACACTAAATTTGGGTGTCACTCAAAGTATTATTGACATTTACCTACAGTTTGTAACTTTAAGTGACAAATTTTGCGTGTCACGATACGTCAATTTTTTTGTAGCGTATTGTAAAATGTAAGATTTTCAATGGTTACCATTTATAAAGATTTGTGTTTGAGTTCATGAAAAATTACACATTTAGATCGTGATTGAAATATATAAATTCTATTTGATTTTAGTGTTAATTTAAAAGAAATGAAATGAAAGAGTGGGGTGATTAAATATTGACCACATAAATATACATGGATGATCATAATTAAAAGTTATTTAAGTTACATGTGATCACTTAAAAAAGTCACATGATTTCTTTTTCTAATCTTGATCATCTCCTCTATTTGTGAGTTATGCGTAGTGGTATATTTTTGAAGTAATTCTAAATCTAATTATCTTAAATTTTTAAAATATTACTAATGAATTAATATGAATTGATATTAAATTTTCTTTATAAAAGTTATTTATGATCGGATATATATAACATATATTTTGAAAATGTTTATATTTTAGATATATGATAAGTGATAATATGTATTACTAAATGATTTTTATGAAATTCTTATATATATATATATAAAAAAAAGTTTATTTTCTTTTGTGAAAGTTCTAAAGAGAAAAATATGTCATGATTTATAGATGTCGTATGGTTTATATATAAATATATTTTCTTTTTTTATTTAAATTATAGTTATTTAAATAAAATATGTATATATAATTTATTGAATTTTATTTATTAAAGGAAGTTTTGTGTTCTTATTTATTTATATGCAACACGTCATCTTCTTTATACAGGTGATAATACAAAAGGTAAATAAGTCTTTAAAATCTCTATAAAGTTTATTTTAACTACAAAATTTTAAAAGATATGATTGTTTATTATTGATTCAAAAGGATTAGAACGACTGGAATGCATGTTATTGTATATCTGAAGCTTACAAATCATATTAAAGTTTATTTATTGTTGTCAAGATCGGTTGAGTCATCCTGAATCTATTACGATGCAAAATAATAGTTAAATTTTGGCATAATTACTCCCACAATTCCTTAACTTAATTTCAGGTAACACTTCAGTCATGTCTCTTTTGAGTTGTAATTTAGGACCGATATGGGTTGTGAAAGTACATTTATCTACACTACAAAATAACAATATTCATTACAGATGAATTTAATAATTTACACAAGATTGTTTTAGATAGATTCGATCAAAGAGGATCAACAAAGGCAAAACATCAAGATCAATCTCCAAATTGATGAACTATGAGCAAGGACATCCATGATAGCAAGGACATTGTTGCTGCAACTTTTTGCAGAAAGCACATTAAGTTTTTATGCAAGGACTGAAACATAACAATTGTCAAAATTCAGCAATCATACAAAACAGAAACGAAGAATGTTCTTGTTTTTACAAACGAACGTTCTGGTTTTAATTCTCTTTTAAAGATAAAATTAAAACAGAGAAATTTCCACAGTATAAACCACTTATTAAAGACTATCAAGACTTCTCAAATCAACAATGAAGCCTAAAACTCGAGTTGAATGCCCTAAGGAGAAAAACAGCCTCAAGATTGATCTCCAAATTGATGAGTTGCGAGCAAAGACACAAGTACATTGTACTTACAATATTCTGCAGAAAATTCTACATAAACCTGACTCAAAACTGTGCCAACTGACATGTGACAACTCATTCACATTTTCCATGAGACCTAAAAGCAAGAACGTTATCCGATTGCCAAGAACGTTCTAGACATCAAATAAACACATGTTTAATTGCTTTAAAACATGTCTAACACTTGAGAAGTGTGTCCAACGAATATATTCATTTTAAACTTAATATTCAATTCCTTTTATCATCTATAAATTGAAGATCAATTGGAAGGTGAAGGCAATAGCTCAATCTACAAATCTACCAACACTTGTTCAAGTAACAAGTCAAAAAACTCTTCAAGCAAACTCAAACGCTCTTAACTATATCTTTGGATCATTAGTTACTGAGTTTATCTTTCATTTATCTCAAACAAGTGTTAAGAAGTTTCAAGATCCCAAACACTTTTACCATACACATCATTTGTAACTCAATTATATCTTTCATATTAGATTGAGTGTGTTTGTAAAAATCCTTTCAAGGCTGAAAGGTGATTATCGAAATTCTTTCTAGGTTGAAAGATGAAGTTGTATCAGATCAAGGTTGATCTGGACTGATGGTGTAAAAACCAAGAATATTCTCCGTTTTGAATACTAAGGGAAAAATATCACAGTTGTGATGACTGGACGTAACCCGGGTTGGATGAACCAGAATATATCTCTATGTGATATCTCTTCCCTTATATCTATTTATTTCTAGTCTTTTGATTATCAAATTAAATAGATAAATTAAATTCTTTGTTTTTCACTAACCAAGAACGTTCTCCGTTTTCTATTTTCATAACTAAGATTAATCTTGAGTTAAATTCTTTTTAAGTTTTAACAAGAAATTTTAAAAAGGTGAAATTACAATTCAAACCCCCTTTCTGGTGATTGATATTGCTACTTTGTAATCCCTAACTCTTTGCAATCCTCTCAAGTAGTGAAACAACTTTGTAGTTGGAGGTTTTGTGCGACGTCTTAAAATATTTGTCGATAATAATCCTCTATAATTCGATTAAATTATTCTCCTACGAATAATTCTAACTGGGTCTATGAAAATATTTTTAAAATATTTCAGTAACCCATCACTTCTCATCTAATCCTTTTTACACAAGTGATTCTAGTCAACACACAAAAATAGATAGTCAAATTGTTCATTTTGGTCCTTACAAAGTCTTACTACATAGTAAGGAAATATCTAAATGTTTTTATAAACCACTCCGTAAAATATTAATATCCTAGAAAAATATCTAGATATTTTGTGACTTTAAGTCACATCATCTCGTTCAATCTCCGAGTTCGTTCTTAAACGAGTCGCATTTCAATCATGGATAAATGTATCGGTCACTTAAATTTTTTTATAATAAATCTACAAATTAAAACTTTATAAAATTTTGCGAATAAATTTTTATGTGATGAAATTTTTATTCCTTAGTTTAGAAAAATATAACGAGATCAAATTCTCATTATAGTTGATATATAAAACACCCGGTTAAATTTTTGTATCATTCGAAGTTCGTCAAAATTTGAATAGCAGGTATATGTTGTCTGTTTTAAAAAATAACTTAGTAGAAAATTATTTTTGAAATTTCAACAATGTTAAGACATTCACATAGTTATTTAATATCAAAATGTGGATCACATTCACTTTCGTTCGTTCAATTGCATGCAAAGATGGTCGTTTTTCGTTTGTTGTTATGTAATCTAAAGATTTGAGGACACAATATTATAACATGAACGAAAAGAGAAATAGAATAATAGTATGTGTAATTAAATATTTCTTTTATAAGAGAAAATTTTGTTTTTTTAAATTTATTTAATTTCAGTAAATTAAATTTGTTTCAATTTTTAAACTATGCTTATCAACTTCAGTAAAAAAAAAAGTTAATTTTAAAGGCCGCATGGAATTAAAGTAAATATAAAATAATAATGCAATTTGGTAAATATGAACTTTAATACTATGAACTTAAATATGAATTAATAGAGTGGTGAAGGTGACAAAGAACAATAATGCTATTCACACCCCTCAAACTTAAAAAAAAATCAAAATCCCCAAAATGCCCTTCCCTTCATTTTCTTCATAACATTACTTATTCATATCATCTTCTTCCTCTTCATTCTACATTCCATATTTTCATTGTTGTTCATCTTCTTCATATTCATCATCAATCATCATCCACTATTTTCATCAATCATCATCATCAATCATTAATCATCAATCATCATCAACCAAGTTCATCAAGTTATTATCATTGTTGTGAATCAAGTAAGTAATAATCATTCTTTGTTTTTATTGTGTTATGTTGTTTTGTTTTATGTATTTAAGAATACAATGCCTGAAAATTGAAGGAAAGTAGTTTCCATTTTTGATGAAGAAGACAACTTTCGTTGCCCTAAACCCAGAAACGTACCTTCAGTTCACGTACGCAAAAAAGTTTTCAAAAACCCAGAAACGTACGTGAACTCAATTCACGTACGTGGACAAAATTTCAAAATCCAAACCTTACGTGAATTGAAATAACGTATGTATACGTGAACTGAGTTCGCGTAAACTTACGTGAATTGCAGTTTACGTACATAACAATTTTTCAAATTTTTTTTACGTACGCAATTTCAATTCACGTACATGGTTTATTATTCATCATTACGCAATCTAAGTTTACGTAGGGTACGTGAATTCAGATTGCGTACAATATGAGAATTCATGTTTCAAACTCCATTTAATAGGCAATCTGAGTTCACGTAGGTGTACGTGAATTCAGATTGCGTAGAGTTTCAGAATTTCAGTTTTTTAAAACATACGTGAACTCAATTCACGTAACTCCAAAACGTACGTAAACTGAGTTCACGTAAAATCTCCAGATTTACAAAAACAAAAAATGGGAGTTATTGGATATTAAATGATTTTGAATATTGGTATGTGAGTTATGAGTGTGATGAATGGGAGTTATGGGATATTAAATGTGTAATATTGATGATAGGGGCATTTTGGGCACTTTAATTTTTTTTAAAGTTTGAGGGGTGTGAATAGCAATTTGGGGGGTGTGAATAGCATTATTGGACAAAGAAGTGCAAAATTAATGAACCTCTTCTACTTACTATCAAGATATCAAAACGCAAAGTTTCCTCACGTTTCTCTGTTCTTCTCCGTTTTTGATTATGAATTGTTTCTCCGTTTCAGTTTCAAGGTTACTAACCCTAACTAGGTATTCTCTTTCTTCCATTCCCAATTTTCTTCCAATTTCTTCTTCAAACACTTTTCTTCTTTCATTTTCTTCACGTTTCAATTCCAACGATGTTAACAATGTTGATGATGCTGTTTCCTCATTCCATCGCATGCTCGGTATGAATCCTACCCCATCCATTGTTGACTTCACTAAGATTTTAGGTTCTCTCGTGAAGATGAAGCATTATCTAACTGCTATTTCCCTTTCTGAACATTTGGAATTCAAGGGAATTAAGCTTGATATTGTTACTTTTAATATCTTGATTAATTGTTACTGTCACTTACGTCAAATGAATTTTTCCTTTTCTTTATTCGCTAAAATTCTCAAGATGGGACTTCAAGTAGATATTATAACTTTGACTATTCTTATGAAAGGTCTATGTCTTGACAATAAGGTTCAGGAAGCTCTGCATTTTCATGATCATGTTATTAAGCAGGGATTTCTATTGAATCAAGTTAGCTATGGGACCTTGATAAATGGGTTGTGTAAAATGGGGGAAACAAGAGCCGCCCTGCAATTGCTGAGACTAATTGACGCGAAATTTGTCAATGCTGATGTGGTAATGTATAACACTATAATTGATAGTTTCTGTAAATACAATTCTGTAAACCATGCCTATGAATTGTATGTTGAAATGATTTCAAAGAGAATTTCTCCTACTGTTATCACTTTCAGTGCTCTGCTATATGGATTTTGCATGGTTGATAAATTAAAAGAAGCATTAGGTTTGTTCTATGAAATGACAATGAAAAAAATTTACCCAAATGTTTATACTTTTAGTATATTGGTGGATGGCTTATGCAAAAAAGGAAATGTGAAAGAAGCTTTGAATGTGTTAGCTATAATGATTAAACAGGGTGTACATCCAACTGTTGTTACTTATAACACATTCATGAATGGTTATTGTTTGATTAATGAAGTGAACAAGGCCTTAGATATATTCAGCAGTATGGTCCACAAGGGAGTGGTACCCAATGTTTGGAGCTACAACATCATTATTAATGGAATGTGCAAGAATAAAATGGTGGATAAAGCCATGAAGCTCTTTAAAGAAATGCGTAATAAGGAGATTGTTCCTAATGTGGTAACTTATGGGACCCTCATTGATGGTTTTTGCAAATCGGGCAAAATCTCTATTGCTTGGGAGCTTGTAGATGAGATGCATGGTATAGGTCAACCAATTGATATAGTGACTTAAAATTGTTTATTACATGCTTTATGCAAAGATAATCTTGACAAAGCAATTTCACTGGTTAAGGACATTCAAGGCCAAGGTATTCATCTAGATGTGAACTCATATAACATACTAATTGATGGACTATGCAAAGATGGACAACTTAAGAATGCACAAGTGGTGTTTCATGATCTTTTGACTAAAGGCTATCAACTAACTGTTTGGACATATAATATTCTGATAAATGGGTTTTGTAAGGATTGCTTGTTTGATGAAGCACTTGCTTTGTTATCAAGAATGGAAGACAATGGTTGTATTCCTGACCTTGTGAGCTATGAAACAATTATTTATGCCCTCTTTGAACAAAATGAGATAGATAAGGCAGAAAAGCTTCTACAGGAAATGATTTCTAGAGGTCTAATATCGAAAAAGCAATATTAGGTAAGATGCTTTCTTGTTAGTATTGGTATGAATGTGATTGTGAATAGGTAAGATACATGTCATTTAGGAGAATGCTCCTTGGTGGGTCTTAATTATGGGAATGCTCCTAATACTGTTTTGTTTCTATATGTTACTTTTAATTTTAATTCTGCTTTTTCTGTTTTTCAGCACTTGTGTTACTTGCTATTTAAATTGTTTCAGTTCTGTTTATTAGCTTTGATTATAAGCTTATCATGTTCCAGAATGTTTTACTCTTCTTTCTGATTCATTATGTCCCTCCTTCTGAATGTTTCTCTTCTTAGATTCCTTTTCAACTTGATTCTTAACTTTCCATTAGCATATGTAGGAGCAAGTGCCTCTGAGCTATTACATGTCATATTTGGCTATTTTTTAGCAAAGCTGTTAAAGGGTTATGTTACTATCCTTAGTACTCCCTAACTGTATTTCATCTTATTTCATCAATATGACTTCATTATCCACTAATTGATACTTTTTCATCAAATTATATTGTTAACCGTTACGTTACATCGGATTATTAGCATCAACGGTCACATGATGTGTTACTCCCAAGTCAGAGCACCAAGTTTGGGATACCAAATTGTCAGGACCAGTTAGTATTGTCTGAGCTTGTTGTGAAATAATGAGCTAACAGTGGAGGTAAGTTATGTGGTACAATAGAAAAGTCCTTCTCTACCCATTCAAATAGTAAGGCTATTATCAAAGAATGAGGGATACTTATGAAGCACCGACACTGGCACATTGACATCGATTATATTTTGAGAAAATGAAAAAGTGATTGAACACAACAATATATGTCGATGTTGTGTTGGTATCTGACACTGACATGTGTCTTTGATACCAGACACGTTATTAATATGAAGTGTCAGTGCTACTTACTACATACTATCTTATCCCTTAAATTTATGGGTTTTTTTTTATTTTTCAAGAAAAAAACAATTTCAGGATATCATTAGAGTTGAATGAACTGTGATTTGGTAGAAAAATCTAGAGAAAATGATTGGAGACGATGTATTGCATTGGTTTGGATTACAAGAAATATGGCCTTGTCAAACAGTATTGCTGAAGTAGCATCCTGTTCTTTTCGTGGTCTAGTTGATTCAAAATGGAATTCCTTCTAGGTGCAAGTTTCAAAAGTTGTGCTTGTAAGTCATTTTGAATTTTGAGTTCAATGTATGTTAATCCAAACAAACAATTTAACCTTCTTTTCTACGTGGATACTTCCTTTGTGTTTGTATCTTTAAATAGAATAAGGCTCGACTGGAAAACAAATTCTCATTCAGTAATTTTTTGTTGGTTTGGTTGAGAGAGATTAGTCTCTTTAATTCTAGGAGGTTGTGTTAGTTTTCCTATCGGCTGATTTTACATAGAGATTGTTATTAACAATATCAAATTTGTTAGTTATTCCTAGCCTATTTCATTACTGTATATATGCAACAAAGACAGTAGGACTTCATTTGTTGAAAGTTTATTCATATTTTAAGATTTGAAGTTGAAATTACTTAGTTACATATTGATAGCTCCAACGTGTATGATAAAAAAGACATGCTTTTTACAAATTAGTTTTTATTATTTTCCATGAATGATGGTTTGCAGTAATGAATTACCCATGAATTTTTACAAGATTATATACATTTATTAGAAGAGAGTTGGATATTTAGTTTATGAGAGATTTTGAACTAATATGATTTTGGAAAACACATTTTATAGAATGAATAATTTGATTTAAGTCCATTCGAAATTTCGCTAAGATTTTTCTGAATTTCTATTAAGCGCTGTCAGACTAGTTATAGTCAGGCACTCAGCACTTTTGGTTCGTCTAATCAAAATCAAAAGGTTTAAATTTAAGACAATTTTTTATTTTCATTTAATATAAAATACCGTGATTGAAATATGAACTATCCTATTTTAATCGGACGACCTCAAATTTGTCGACTGTAGTATTGCACCGGCTTGTGACTTCACACAAACCGATATATGCGCATGACTCACAATTTTGGTCACTCTGCTTTATTACTAAAAACAACCCATCAATATCAACAAACATTTTCATAAGTGTCTCTCCAAAATTGTATTATAGTTTTATTTTGGATAATTGAGTATGACATTTTATATCTTATCTAAATAAATGATGGCAAAGAACAAACACTACATCTACATTTACATTAATTCTATTTCTCAATTTTAAATTAAACTTGTTGGGCCAATGATTTAGCCCCAACCACTTTCATGATAGCAAGAAGTCCACTAAGTGAGGTATGATGATGGTTGTTGATAGTGTGTATTTGCCTCAAATTTAGTAATGGTAATCCATTTTTTCAAAATACTGACTTAAGTAAAATTTAGCTATAAAACAGTTTGTCTTGTGATTTAAGAACCATTGATTGTTCTTTTTGAAACAACATATATCCTATTATAGTTATAGCTATTTGAAGAGTAAACAAACACACGTTGGTCCAACATAATTGTAAGCTTAAAGTAAAATTTGTCTTTAAATTTAGTTCAATTATCAAATATTAATATTGTTAAATTGAACGTTTTGTTTTGAGTTAGAACCCAATATCTTTTAGTTGTGTACGTGTGAGTTTATTGTAACATTTATCATTCTATTTACACGCAAAAAGAAAAAGTTGTAGCAAAACTTTTTTAAGTAGGAGAAAATTAAAAATAAATTAAAGTTTCTTTTGGGAGTTAAAAAAAATAAAATAAAATAAAATAAAATAAAGAGAAAGGTGATGATACCTCATGTGTATTAAAATGACTTTGGAGAACTTTGGCAAATTGTTTTATACTCTCAAAACAAAACAAAATAAAAATATTAATAATAAGTATTTTTCTCTCAATTTCCTGAAATTTTTTTCCTCAAACAAGGGGAGCCGTTTTCCTCCCTTTCTATTTTCTTTCCATCCTTACAAATTACTATTTTCTCTTCTTTTCTGCTTATTCCCAAACAAACGTAAGAGTCTAAAACAAATATGGTAATTACAATTGTGCTAAGTCAATTAATGATAAAAGTTGACAAAATTGATAATCTCTTAACTTAATTTTTAGTTTTACATTCTTCCTTTATATATAATTTTTGTAATAAATTAATCAATTCAATTTCACTAGTTTTTCAACACTTGACAATTTAATAGACAAAACAATTTATGAACCTAGTTTTTGGTTTCACATTGGTTAACTAATATTGTTCTAAATGTCTAACTCCTTGACATATGACATGCATACATGCTCGTCAGTGGATCTAATTAATTAAATGGTTTTTTTCTTCTTTTCTTTTAATCTTTCAGTTTTTTAAAGAAAAACATTTTGGTGATTTAAAAAATGTCCAAATGATAATTAAAATCTGTTAAAAAATTATTTTTCAACAAGAACTTAATCTCTTTTTTTTTTAAATTTATCTTTAATTAAAATTCGTTATAATTAGTAATAAAATTTTCAAATTTTATTTTATATACAATTGGAAGATCATGTTGTAAGAGATCAACCACTTTTACTAAACTGAGCAATAGTTTCTTTCACCATTAACATTGCAACATTTATTTTGAAGAAATTCATGTTGCAACTTAATGCTCGTGTTTAAAATATTCCTGTTATTTTTTAGTTTAGAAGACGGTTTAAAAATTACAATTTATGTCACCGAAAAGATTATTGGGTTGAGTCGCGGACTAGGTCGCTCTCTTTAAAACATTTTGCGGTACTGCTCAAATTGTACAAGACAGACTATCAACCACGAAGTCCCCATGATAAAACAGTATAGATTCACTTAATTGGAGTTCTACTACACCGTAGAAAACCGTTCTAGAATTACACCCTCAATATGACGGTTAAAGGCACTCTCAATATGACAATTAAACTCACTCGCAATATGGTACTATGACTACTCATAAATCAAAAGGACTACAACACAAAAAACTGCTCTAAAAAACTACAACACAAAAACAACTACAAAAGACTACGATATACAAACCGCTCATAGTGGTATTAGGACCACTAAAAATTCAACGAAACTACGACATAAAAACCGCTCTAAAAGGATAGTGATAGTAGGACCACTAAAAAATCGACGGAACTACGGTATAACAACCGCTCTAAAAATCAATAGGACTATGATACAAAACCGCTCTAAAAAACGAAGGGACTACAACATAACAATCGCTCTAAAAAACAAAGGGACTACGGTAGAACAACCACTCTAAAATAATCGAAGGGACAACAGTATAAAATCACTCATAAATATCAAAGGGACATAAAGAAATGGGAGAAGTGGCTCGGAAATCAGCCGAGCATAATAGAAAAGAGAGAAAAGAGAAAGTTGAAAAATGCATCCAACTTTAGTGTGCTTTTCAAAATAGTTTGAAACTCATTATATAGTGATGGAAGCATACCCACATATGTTTTCTTTCCTATGTGAGACTTTAGTATTTATAAAGTTGAAAACTACTCAAAATATGAGTATTTTCCAATATGGGACTTCAACAGTTTTTAAATTCACTCTATGTTCCAACAATCCTCCACTTGAATTTAAAAAAGTGTTTATGAAATAATGTCAAATGCTTCTATAAGGCCGTGCATAAACAAATGTGTCTCTTGACTTGAACCTTTGCATAGTAAGTGAGATTCATATTCAACAAGAGTGACTTGTAGTCTTGAACTATATCTCTGATATCAAACCCACACACAACCTTTTCATATGGTGTATTCTCAAAAGTCCGTGCATTAATGGTCTTGCTCGTATATCCCAGTATAACGAATGCTCTAGAAATTCTGCCTCAAAATTCCATAGGAAGCGGCCCCACTTCCACATTCACATAGGGGAGTCTATAAAGAGTACTCGTATAGCTAGGTACTCCACTCCACATAGAGTATAGATCTCATTAAGAGTTTCTATTACCTCATCCTATCATCACTTCAAGAATCATGCTTCTTGTATTTATAATAGAATGTTCATCTCATATCACTTCACGACTTGTTATTACCCGTTGAACCTAATTCTTGGGATCTCCAGTCCTTTAGGTCGAGTTATCATCATGTGTAGCTTTATAGGCATTAGTCTCATTCTTTTGGATGTATTTATGACTTTCTCTCTAGCTAATCCTTTCGTCAAAGGATCTGCTAAATTCTCGTCAGTGCATACATGATCCACTATAACAACTCCTTTAGAAAGTAACTCTCTAATAGTGTTGTGCTTACGACGAATTTGTATCTCTTATCGTTGTAATAATGATTCTCAATCTTTGAAATAATCCCAGTACTATCGCAGTGGATCAATACAACTGACAAAGGTTTTTCCCATAACGGGATATTAGCTAGCAAGCATCTCAACCAGCTTGTTGGTCTTTTTAAGGTATATCACGACTCTTTCGATTGCATGTAAATGCTCCATACTAGGTATACTAGTAAACCCTCACAACAATCCCGCGACGTAGGCAATTTCAGGTCTAATACAATCAGTGGCATATCTGAGGCTGCCAATAATGCTCGCATGTTCAGTTTGTCTAACACCTTCACTAGTGTTCTTAAATAGTTTCACACTTGGATCATATGGTGTGTAAGCAGGTTTACAGTCAAAGTAATTATATTTCTTTAGGATATTTTCAACATAGTGAGATTGATCTAAAGAAATTCTTTTTTCCGACCTAGTAATCTTGATTCTAAGGATTACACCCGCTTCTCCGAGGTCTTTCATATCAAAGTTGTTACTCAACAATGTATTCACATTATTTTCATCATGAATGTTTGAACCAAATATGAGTAAGTCATCTACATAGATACATATGATAGTGCAAATGTCATTTTCAGATTTATAATAACTACATTTGTCACTTTCATTCAATTTAAACTCATTTGATATAATAAAGTTATCAAATTTTTCATGCCATTGCTTAGGAGCTTGTTTAAGACCATACATAGACTTATCTAACTTAGAGACCTTGTCTTCTTGTCCATGAATTACAAAACCGTCATGTTGTTCCATATAAATTTCTTATTCTAGGTCACCATTTAAAGTATGGCATGGTAAGTCAAAAGTATTTTCTACAGTAAAGATCAAAAGAACAAAACACCTACATTAAAATCAAAGAGCAAAGCCACAAATGTATGTTGAAATATCATTAAAAAAATGAATGATTTTCAATCCCACAACCGAGATTGAGATGTCAAGTGAACACAACCAAAATTGAGATGGCAAGTGAATGCATAGGATGTACATGACCTCCAAGAGACAAAGACACTTATGCTTTGCACTATTAAAATGTTTATTTAAAAAATGTATAATTGATATATTGAAAATTAATATTTTTTGACAAAATTATATATATATTAAAATTAATATATGATATATATTAAAATATCCTTTTATGTATATCAAAATAACTTTAATGGTATGTGCTTATAAGTTTGTTGTATGTATTAATATTTTAATTTCGATATTCTCTTTTATTAAAAAAAAGTCCATCTATTCTCATTTGAATTTGTGAGTTGTGACACACCTCAATTATTAATCATGAATTATTTATATTCATTTATCTAACATTGCAGCTATATAACATTGATTCCAAGATGTTAATCAACCATTTTTAACAATTGTTCATACCTTCTTGAAAAAACAATTGTTCACACCAAGAAAACTTTGTTGATTTTACTAATTGTTTTTTATACTTTGTTAGTTTAACATTTTTCTCTAAGTCTAGTAGTGGTAAAAGTGCAAATGAGTGACAAATATAATGTCTTTTAATTAGTGTAGGTAGGATGTGCTTTTTTTAGGTAAAACAAAAGGGCAAAGGCTTAATTAAAATAAAAAACCAAACAATTAGAAGGACATTCCTTAGCATGTAAGTTTCAGAAATATCATCAAAATACAATCTATGAAGCTCACTAGTGTGGGTAGAATGTGTTTTATTATTATTCAAATTTGTTAAAAATAGGAGTATTAGTATTTTAATAAAATACATTGGCATATTTTTAAGTTATGGAATCCCATTAATTTTAATGTTGAAATCTTCCATATATAAATATTGGTTAAATAGCACTCGCGATTCCTTAACTTAATTTCAGTTAACGTTTGAGTACTTTATCTTTTTTTTCTTCTCGATTCGGTCCTTTATTTTAATTTTAAATGACAATTTGATCTTTTATGTTTTAAAAATTCAACAATATTATTTTTTTTTTACAAAAAATCATCAAAATTTTCAAACAAAACCCATAAAATTAATAATTATCTTCAATATAATGCAAATTTCATTAAATGCATAACTCAAATATTCAAATAAACTCATATTTTTATCTCCAACATCAAATTTATCAAATAAAGAATAATATTAAATGATGCAAGAAATCCAGAGTTATTTGACTTTAAAATTTATGATGCAAGAAGCCACATCTTTTAACACTACGCCAGAAATGACATTTAACAGCGCCCATTTTACAGCGCTTTCTAAACACAAGCGCTGTTGTAATTATATTTTAAAAATAACGGAACCTATTACAGCGCTTTTTATGTAAAGCGCTGTAAAACAAGCGCTGTAGTAGGTCATATAACGTTTGCGCATCACGTTATAAGGATTTTACAGCGCTTGTCAAAAAAGCGCTGTAAACGGAAGCGCTTTCGCGAATCAGTTACAGCGCTTTTTTCACAAGCGCTGTAAAACACATGCGCTTTCATTGAATTTAACTACCTATTATAGCGCTTTTTTCACAAGCGCTGTAAAATACATCTTTCAAATAATTATATACGTTGGAAACCCTCATATCCTCTACATCTTTCAAATAATTATATACGTTGCGAACCCTAATATCCTCTACGTACTGTGCGGCCATCTACGTTGTCTAAGGTATTTTTTACACATGATCTGTTATGTTTTGAAATTGTCAAAAATTGTCAAAAACTCATACCACATGATCTGTTCTGTTTTGAAATTGTCAAAAATTGTCAAAAACTCATACCACATGATCTGTTCTGTTTTGAAATTGTCAAAAATTGTCAAAAACTCATACCACATGATCTGTTCTGTTTTGAAATTTTTAGTTGATATTGGTTTCTTTTTGAAACTTGTTGATATGTTTTGAAAGCTTATTATTTTTGTTACTGCATTTATATAGGTGGTATAATATGGATAGGAAATGGATTTCAGCCAATCGATTGTCAAAAGAGTATGAAATTGGAGTGAAGGAGTTTGTTGAGTTTGCAGTGAAGAATGCAAAAGATCCAAATAGAGTAGTTTGTCCTTGTTTAAAATGTTGTTTTGGAAAACGTGTTAGAGAAGATGAATTAGAAGGACATCTAGTATGTAATGGAATTGATCAAAGCTACACATGTTGGATAAGACATGGTGAGAAAAAAAAAGGAAACATTAATTTTGAGAATAGTTCGACATATGCTTCAACTGACTTCGATACAGATACATATGAGCCGGACCGAGTTGATGAGATTGCAAAAGCAGTTGAAGAAGATCTTCGAGATTGTCCTAAAATGTTTGAAAGTTTGTTGAGTGATGCAGAGAAAGAATTATATAATGGTTGTACTAAATTCACAAGACTGTCAGCGATATTAAAGTTGTACAACTTAAAAGCGAGTAATGGATGGTCTGATAAAAGCTTTACAGAATTATTAACACTCATAAAAGATATGTTGCCAGATGATAATGAACTTCCCAGTCGAACCTACGAGGCTAAACGGATTTTGTGTTCTATTGGAATGAGTTACGAAAGGATTCATGCGTGTCCTAACGATTGCATTTTATTTCGAAACGAATATGAACTACTTAAGGCGTGTCCGAAATGCAATGTCTCTCGATATAAGAAGAAAGAATCTACTCCAGCAAAAGTCGTGTGGTATTTTCCTATAATACCAAGATTTAGGCGCATGTATCGCAGTGAAGAAGATTCAAAACACTTGACATGGCATGCAGATGAAAGAATTAGAGATGGAATGTTTCGACACCCTGCAGATTCCCCACAATGGGCAAAAATTGATCACGAGTATCCTGAATTCGGGATAGAGTCAAGAAATCTAAGACTTGCACTTTCTACTGATGGAATGAATCCACATGGTCTTCAAAGCATCTCACATAGCACGTGGCCTGTGATTTTGGTAATATATAACCTACCTCCATGGTTATGTATGAAGCGTAAGTTTATGATGTTGTCTCTGTTAATTTCTGGACCCAAACAACCGGGGAATGATATCGACGTATACTTGACTCCTCTAATCGAAAATTTAAAAAGTATGTGGGAGACAGGTGTGGAAGTTTATGATGGGTATAAGAAAGAATGTTTCAATTTGAGGGCTATGTTGTTCGGCACAATTAATGATTTTCCAGCATATGGTAATTTATCAGGATATAGCATTAAAGGTCAGTGTGCATGTCCTATATGTGAAGAGAGTACAAATTGGATGCGGTTGAAACATTGTAAGAAGAATGTGTTTCTTGGACATCGTAGATTTTTACCTTATAGTCATCAGTATCGTGGGTGGAGAAATGCATTCAATGGAAAATCAGAGGAAGGTAAAGCTCCTTTAGCACCGACTGGATATCAAATACTTGAAAAAGTACAAGGTTTGACCAATAAATTTGGCAAACCTTTTGCGGGAGAGCTGGTGAAAACTGGGTGGAAGAAAAAGTCAATTTTCTTTGAATTGCCATATTGGAAGTCATTGTATGTAAGACATTTCCTCGATGTGATGCATATTGAGAAAAATGTATTTGAAAGTGTTATTGGTACGTTACTCAATGTTCCAGGAAAGTCTAAAGATGGCGTCAATGCAAGATTGGACTTGGTCGATATGGGAATAAGAAATGAACTGGCTCCAGTAAAGAAAGGAAATCGCACATATCTACCTCCAGCCGCTCATACTCTATCTAGAAAGGAAAAAATTGTTTTATGTAAATTTCTACACGAAGTTAAAGTTCCAGAAGGATACTCTTCGAACATTAAAAATTTGGTTTGTATGAAAGACCTCAAGTTAAAAGGTTTGAAGACCCATGATTGTCATATTATAATGGAGCATTTGCTACCAATAGGTATACGTTCCATTTTACCTGAAAAAGTTCGACTAGCCTTAACTAGATTATGTTTCTTCTTCAGGGAAATTTGTAGTAAAGTGATCGACCCTCAGAAATTACCGACATTGCAGAGGGAAATTGTTGTTACTTTGTGTGAGCTTGAAATGTATTTCCCACCATCGTTTTTTGATATAATGGTTCACCTTACTGTTCATCTGGTTAAGGAGACACAACTTTGTGGGCCAGCTTATATGAGATGGATGTATCCGATAGAACGATATATGAAAATATTAAAAGGGTACGTAAAAAGTAGAAGTCGACCAGAAGGTTGTATTGCTGAACGATACATTGTTGAAGAGGCTGCTGAATTTTGTACTGAATATCTGTCCAATGTTGAATCCATAGGGCTTCCCATGTCTCGTCATTCGGGAAGACTATCAGGAGAAGGGATAACTGGAAGGAGACTACTGACTATATCAAGGACAGAATGGGAGCAGGCACAATTGTATGTTCTGCACAATGATGATGAGGTTCAACCGTATGTTACAATACACATTGATCAGTTATCTCGTTTGAACATGAATAGGAATCAAAATTGGATAACTCGAGAGCACAATCGAAGTTTTGTAACATGGTTAAAAAATCACATAATGTCAAAATTTGATATAGACCCCGGATCAATTTCAAATAGATTGAGGTGGCTAGCAAATGGTCCGAGCTTACATGTCTTTTCTTACACTGGTTATGTTATTAACGGCTACACATTTTATACCAAAGAACAAGATGATCAGACCACTATGCAAAATAGTGGAGTCACTCTCGTAGCTGAAGCGATGCATGTCTCAAGTGCAAAAGACAAAAACCCAATATATGCAAATCTATCATATTTTGGGGTTATCGAGCGCATATGGGAGTTAGACTACACAATGTTTCGTGTTCCCATATTTGGTTGCAAGTGGGTCGATAATAATAATGGCGTTCGGATTGATGAGTCAGGATTCTTGCTTGTCGATTTTAATAGGGTGGGATACAAAGACGAGCCTTTTATTTTAGCGTCGCAAGCTCAACAAGTGTTTTATGTCACTGATCCTTCTAATGATAAATGGTCTGTTGTCCTATCGACCAATAAAATAAGTGATGATAACAATAATGATGAAGATGTTGGTAATGATCTTTTATTTGCAACATCACAACAACCACATGAAATTGATTCAACTGATGATGGTTTATATCTTAGAGATGATCATGATGAGGGAATTTGGATTAATCCATCGTTTCGTATTGTAAATGGACAAACAAATGTGAATGTCACCAGGAAAAGAAGAAGGGCATCTTAATGTATATATATGTTTAATTGTTTTATATAAGCTATGCATGTAATCTGAACTGTGTTATTGTAAATATGCATGTAATCTGAATTGAGTGTTTTATACTAAGTTCTGATTAATTTATTTTCTGATTAATTTATTTTCTGCTTATATTTAGCTTGATTTGAGTGTTTTATACCAAGTTCATGTAACAATGAGTGTTTTATATTTAGCTTGATTTACATGAACTGAACTGAATATAAATTAGTAATTTACATGAACTGAACTGAACTGAATAGAGAGATTCTCTTTTGCTCAGTGCATATATATATATAGATTCTTCAGAATACTCATTTCTAATAATTCATCATCTCCTAAAGTATTGTGATAAAGACAATGATAACAATATTTTTAATCCAATAAACAATGATAAAAATGTTTTTAATGTCATCCCAACCCAAATAAACCAAACACAAAAATAAAATAAAGAGACATTTTACAGCGCTTATCTTAAAAAGCGCTGTAAAAGATCCTTTTAAAAATAAAATAATGAGTGTTTTATACCTTTTACAGCGCTTTTCACACAAAGCGCTGTAAACGACTCTTTTGAAAGTGAGTAAAAAAGACATTTTACAGCGCTTATTTGACAAAGCGCTGTAAAAAAGCTTTAAAAATAATATTCATCAGACACCTAATTTCTTCAAACACCTTGTACGCATCATGGGAATCCAAAAAACATCAGACACAAACCCATTTCTTCAAACACCTTGTACGCATCATGGGAATCCAAAAAACATCAGACACAAACCCATTTCTTCAAACACCTTGTACGCATCATGGGAATCCCCAAAAACACCAGACACAAACCCATTTTTCGCAACATGGCAATGATCCTGAATACCAATTAAGTTTCGATTTAAGAAGGAAAGAGAATGTAAAGAGATAAAAAGGGTGTTGAGGTGGAGATTGAATTGTGAAAGAGTAAGCTTTGATGTTTGTGAAGAAGATGCATAAAAGGAGAAGAGTTTGGTGAAGAGGAAGGGATTTTTGTGGTGACCAGTTACTACTATGTGGGTTTTGCATGCATGTTGAGCTTGTTTAAAAAATAACATAACATAACAAAACACAAAAACAATAAGGCCTTTTACAGCGCTTATTTGGAAAAAGCGCTGTAAAAGAGCCTTTTAAAATTAACATAAAGAGACATTTTAGAGCGCTTATGTGGAAAAGCGCTGTAAAAGGCTTTAAAAAACATTCATATAACATAATAACACACGGAGGTCTTTTACAGCGCTTATTTGGGAAAAGCGCTGTAAAAGAGCCTCTTAAAATTAACATAAAGAGACATTTTAGAGCGCTTATGTGTAAAAGCGCTGTAAAAGGCATTCAAATAACATAATAACACACGGAGGTCTTTTACAGCGCTTATTTGAAAAAAGCGCTGTAAAAGAGCCTTTTAAAAATTTAACTAAAGAAGCCTTTTAGAGCGCTTATGTGTGAAAGCGCTGTAAAAGGCATTCATATAACATAATAACACACGGAGGTCTTTTACAGCGCTTATTTGAAAAAAGCGCTGTAAAAGAGCCTTTTAAAAATTTAACTAAAGAAGCCTTTTAGAGCGCTTATGTGTGAAAGCGCTGTAAAAGGCATTCATATAACATAATAACACACGGAGGTCTTTTACAGCGCTTATTTGAAAAAAGCGCTGTAAAAGGCATTCAAATAACATAATAACACACGGAGGTCTTTTACAGCGCTTATTTGAAAAAAGCGCTGTAAAAGGCATTCAAATAACATAATAACACACGGAGGTCTTTTACAGCGCTTATTTGAAAAAAGCGCTGTAAAAGAGCCTTTTAAAAATTTAACTAAAGAAGCCTTTTAGAGCGCTTTACAAAATAAGCGCTGTAAAAGGCTTATAAAAAGCGCTGTAAAAGTGTTACGTATATATAACAGTTACCTCTTCAGTTTCCTCTTCATTACGTAACCTTCATCTCAACCTTCATTTCTTCTCTTCTTTTGCAAACCCTATCATCCCGTCCTTTACGAACCTTATTTCCACGATCATCTCCTTCATTTCGAACCTTATTTCCATCCAAGATCATCTCTCCCATTTCACACAATATATTTTCATTGAAATACGTAACCCTCATTACGTATTTCTTCAAACCGTATTTCTGTGAACCATATTTCTGTGAACTTTCTGCAAACCCTCTTTTCTTTGCATTTCGTCTTTCTTCGAACCATCATTATTCAGGTATTGATGTTATTAAATTTTTGTAATCATTAGAATGCATGTTGAGCTTTTTTAAGATATACTGATACATGTTGAGTTTGTTTATAATAATGCATGATCCATGTTGAGCTTGTTGATGTTATACTAAAGTGCATGTTGAACTTGTTGTAGTTAAATGGATACAAACAAAGATTTAGAAGTTCAAAATGAAGAAGTTGGCACCTCTAAGACTTACGAAAAAGAAGTCAAACGTGGTGCAACTATCATGCAAAGGGTGATTAAAGCACGGAGCAGTGGCATTAAATTTGAGGTATACTATATATACTCTGTTTGCTGTGTGTTTTTTTATCTTTTTTTAGGGTTTAGGGCATGTACTTACTATATGAGTTTATTAGGTTGGCTGGAACGAGAGTGGTCAGCCAGTTGACCCCAACAGCTCCATGTTTGTAAGCTACATTGGGGCTGTTGTTCGTCAAAATGTCCCAATAACAATAGACAACTGGAGAGATAAGGCGTTGAAGGATGCCAAAGATATCATCTGGAATGACATTCAAGTAAATATTTTGATCTACTCTTTTGTCATTTATAATTTTTTTTCTGTAAAATACATTACTTATAATTGTTTTCATTGCAGACCACTTTTGTTCTTGATGAGGAACGAAAGTCATATGTTTTGAGAGTTGCTGGGAAAATCCATCGTGGATTTAGATCCCATCTCTCAAATTTCTATCTAAAAGATAGAGAAGGAAACACAAATGCTGAACCTCCAAAGATATATCAACATTATATATCAAAGGATGAATGGAGTGCATTTGTTTCCAAACGTTCTGACCCGGCGTTTGTCGTAAGTGATTAATTTATTAGCATTTGTGTTTTATTATTCATATTCGTAGCGTATTTTAAATTTTTACACAATTGCTATTTTTTTTTTATATAGAATATTAGTAAGGCAAATCGCGAACGGGCAAGCAACCCAAAACACCCATACAAGAAATCACGTATGGGATATGCACGCCTTGAACAAAAAATTGTAAGTAATTAAACATCACTTGTAATTTGTATTATAAACTATAGTGTGTAACTAATTTGTATTATTTTGTTTATGATTTTAACGAATAGAGAAAAGACACCCAAGCCGATCAACCCTTGGGTCGTCATATCTTATGGAAGGAAGCGCGTGTTAACAAAGAAGGAGTGGTTGATAATGAAAATGTCAAGAAAGTTGTAGAACTTTGTGTAAGTATATTATCACTTTAATATTTTTTAATATTGTATTTTAAAAATGCTATTGAACTTATCTTTTTAATGTTACATGTATTTTAGGAAACTATTGAACAAAGTTCTGAAACTCAAGAGGGCAACAAGGATACGTGCAGGGACATTCTTGGGAAAGTGTTTAATGTCCCTGAGTATTCCGGTCGAGTGAGGGGGAAAGGATTTGGCGTAACTCCCAAAAGCTTTTTTCCTCAAGAGAAGCGCCAAAAACCTTCCAACGAGGAAGTATTAGAGAAGCTCAGAATCTTATCGGAGCAAGTGGCACTCTTGGTGAATACGAATAAAGACAAGCAACTTCCGGTTCAGCTCCAACCTGAAATACAAATGGAGAGTGAAACCGGGAGTTGCAACGTCGGTTTGAAGAGTATTCCCGAGGTAATTAATTACTTACTACTTACTTGCTTATGTAATTACTTATGTATTAAACAAACTTATATATTAACTGTACTTATGTTTTAACTATTGATGTAGGGTGTCACTACATGTGTCCTATACTTGTCCTCGCCGACTCAACGGAAGGTGGGAAAAGGAATATTGCACAATACTTCGGGAGAAGTATTGCACAATATTCCGATCCCCGCGGGCCATGTCAAAGTATCGCCTACGGTTGCTTTCGAACCAACTGCACCGTTGCCCATACCGGACAACGATGGAGATATGAAGTTCTTAAGCGACGCTATTGGCAGTTACGTGGCATGGCCCACACACCTTGTTGCCCTCGAAAAAAAGATTCCCAAGGACAAATCAGTTACATCTCCCGAAAAGGTTTGTCACATTTATTGCCTAAGGTTTTTTATTTTTTCAGATTCAATAAACTAACATTTTACCTCATTTTTGTAGGTCCAAATAAATAAACCACCCCTACAGCCAAAAAAAGGCAGCAGACCTCAAAAATTGGAGGTTAATAGGGCTGCCAAACTACAAAGGCTGGAGGGTAATAAAGCTGCAAAACTTGCAGCAACAAAAAATCTGGATCGGGGAAAATCGGTCGCTGCTGCTGCTGCTCCTAATAAAAGTCAGCCACGCCTTGGTAAATACGGGGCGTGTCTTGACATCCAAATAAAAAGGAACATGGGCAGCAGCAACGATTCGCCCATTGTACAAATGAATCAAGACATCTTTGGAGATGAGTATATTGAATACCTCGAAAAGGAGCAAATGTACGATCTTCTCGAACATAAGGAGCTGAGTGTTACTGTAATCAGCTTGTACATAAGGTAAAAAATACTTTTAATTGCATTTATTTGTAATTAATTAAATGTATTGGTAATTAATCTAGTTTAAAATTTTCATTGAAGGTTTTTGTACGAGAAGGTCGTGTGCACGAGGAAACTGTCAAATAAATACTCATTCTTGTCTCCGCATAAGATGTCGATGTTCAAACTCGATCCAGACAATGTAAAACACTACATTGTAGATATGTTTTTAAGAAATAAAGAAAGTGATAAATTGTTCTTGGCACCATATAATTCAGGGTACGTAATTTTATCTTTTTTAATTGATGAGAATTTAATTTATTAGTTGTCTATAAACAAAATTGCTTAACCAATTTTTTGTTGTTGTAGGGCACATTGGGTGCTATTTGCAATCAATGCGGTCTCTGAAGTGATATACTATTTGGATCCCGTGCACGGCGATTACACCAATCACCCCGGAATAAAGAATATGCTCGACACGTAAGTAATATTCATTTATTTCTTACATATATATATTTATATATATATATATATAAATATATATATGTAAGAAATAAATGAATATTACTTACGTGTCGAGCATATTCTTTATTCCGGGGTGATTGGTGTAATCGCCGTGCACGGGATCCAAATAGTATATCACTTCAGAGACCGCATTGATTGCAAATAGCACCCAATGTGCCCTACAACAACAAAAAATTGGTTAAGCAATTTTGTTTATAGACAACTAATAAATTAAATTCTCATCAATTAAAAAAGATAAAATTACGTACCCTGAATTATATGGTGCCAAGAACAATTTATCACTTTCTTTATTTCTTAAAAACATATCTACAATGTAGTGTTTTACATTGTCTGGATCGAGTTTGAACATCGACATCTTATGCGGAGACAAGAATGAGTATTTATTTGACAGTTTCCTCGTGCACACGACCTTCTCGTACAAAAACCTTCAATGAAAATTTTAAACTAGATTAATTACCAATACATTTAATTAATTACAAATAAATGCAATTAAAAGTATTTTTTACCTTATGTACAAGCTGATTACAGTAACACTCAGCTCCTTATGTTCGAGAAGATCGTACATTTGCTCCTTTTCGAGGTACTCAATATACTCATCTCCAAAGATGTCTTGATTCATTTGTACAATGGGCGAATCGTTGCTGCTGCCCATGTTCCTTTTTATTTGGATGTCAAGACACGCCCCGTATTTACCAAGGCGTGGCTGACTTTTATTAGGAGCAGCAGCAGCAGCGACCGATTTTCCCCGATCCAGATTTTTTGTTGCTGCAAGTTTTGCAGCTTTATTACCCTCCAGCCTTTGTAGTTTGGCAGCCCTATTAACCTCCAATTTTTGAGGTCTGCTGCCTTTTTTTGGCTGTAGGGGTGGTTTATTTATTTGGACCTACAAAAATGAGGTAAAATGTTAGTTTATTGAATCTGAAAAAATAAAAAACCTTAGGCAATAAATGTGACAAACCTTTTCGGGAGATGTAACTGATTTGTCCTTGGGAATCTTTTTTTCGAGGGCAACAAGGTGTGTGGGCCATGCCACGTAACTGCCAATAGCGTCGCTTAAGAACTTCATATCTCCATCGTTGTCCGGTATGGGCAACGGTGCAGTTGGTTCGAAAGCAACCGTAGGCGATACTTTGACATGGCCCGCGGGGATCGGAATATTGTGCAATACTTCTCCCGAAGTATTGTACAATATTCCTTTTCCCACCTTCCGTTGAGTCGGCGAGGACAAGTATAGGACACATGTAGTGACACCCTACATCAATAGTTAAAACATAAGTACAGTTAATATATAAGTTTGTTTAATACATAAGTAATTACATAAGCAAGTAAGTAGTAAGTAATTAATTACCTCGGGAATACTCTTCAAACCGACGTTGCAACTCCCGGTTTCACTCTCCATTTGTATTTCAGGTTGGAGCTGAACCGGAAGTTGCTTGTCTTTATTCGTATTCACCAAGAGTGCCACTTGCTCCGATAAGATTCTGAGCTTCTCTAATACTTCCTCGTTGGAAGGTTTTTGGCGCTTCTCTTGAGGAAAAAAGCTTTTGGGAGTTACGCCAAATCCTTTCCCCCTCACTCGACCGGAATACTCAGGGACATTAAACACTTTCCCAAGAATGTCCCTGCACGTATCCTTGTTGCCCTCTTGAGTTTCAGAACTTTGTTCAATAGTTTCCTAAAATACATGTAACATTAAAAAGATAAGTTCAATAGCATTTTTAAAATACAATATTAAAAAATATTAAAGTGATAATATACTTACACAAAGTTCTACAACTTTCTTGACATTTTCATTATCAACCACTCCTTCTTTGTTAACACGCGCTTCCTTCCATAAGATATGACGACCCAAGGGTTGATCGGCTTGGGTGTCTTTTCTCTATTCGTTAAAATCATAAACAAAATAATACAAATTAGTTACACACTATAGTTTATAATACAAATTACTTCATTATATAAAAGTGATGTTTAATTACTTACAATTTGTTGTTCAAGGCGTGCATATCCCATACGTGATTTCTTGTATGGGTGTTTTGGGTTGCTTGCCCGTTCGCGATTTGCCTTACTAATATTCTATATAAAAAAAAAATAGCAATTGTGTAAAAATTTAAAATACGCTACGAATATGAATAATAAAACACAAATGCTAATAAATTAATAACTTACGACAAACGCCGGGTCAGAACGTTTGGAAACAAATGCACTCCATTCATCCTTTGATATATAATGTTGATATATCTTTGGAGGTTCAGCATTTGTGTTTCCTTCTCTATCTTTTAGATAGAAATTTGAGAGATGGGATCTAAATCCACGATGGATTTTCCCAGCAACTCTCAAAACATATGACTTTCGTTCCTCATCAAGAACAAAAGTGGTCTGCAATGAAAACAATTATAAGTAATGTATTTTACAGAAAAAAAATTATAAATGACAAAAGAGTAGATCAAAATATTTACTTGAATGTCATTCCAGATGATATCTTTGGCATCCTTCAACGCCTTATCTCTCCAGTTGTCTATTGTTATTGGGACATTTTGACGAACAACAGCCCCAATGTAGCTTACAAACATGGAGCTGTTGGGGTCAACTGGCTGACCACTCTCGTTCCAGCCAACCTAATAAACTCATATAGTAAGTACATGCCCTAAACCCTAAAAAAAGATAAAAAAACACACAGCAAACAGAGTATATATAGTATACCTCAAATTTAATGCCATTACTCCTTGCTTTAATGACTTTCTGCATGATAGTTGCACCACGTTTGACTTCTTTTTCGTAAGTCTTAGAGGTGCCAACTTCTTCATTTTGAACTTCTAAATCTTTGTTTGTATCCATTTAACTACAACAAGTTCAACATGCACTTTAGTATAACATCAACAAGCTCAACATGGATCATGCATTATTATAAACAAACTCAACATGTATCAGTATATCTTAAAAAAGCTCAACATGCATTCTAATGATTACAAAAATTTAATAACATCAATACCTGAATAATGATGGTTCGAAGAAAGACGAAATGCAAAGAAAAGAGGGTTTGCAGAAAGTTCACAGAAATATGGTTCACAGAAATACGGTTTGAAGAAATACGTAATGAGGGTTACGTATTTCAATGAAAATATATTGTGTGAAATGGGAGAGATGATCTTGGATGGAAATAAGGTTCGAAATGAAGGAGATGATCGTGGAAATAAGGTTCGTAAAGGACGGGATGATAGGGTTTGCAAAAGAAGAGAAGAAATGAAGGTTGAGATGAAGGTTACGTAATGAAGAGGAAACTGAAGAGGTAACTGTTATATATACGTAACACTTTTACAGCGCTTTTTATAAGCCTTTTTACAGCGCTTTTTTTGTAAAGCGCTCTAAAAGGCTTCTTTAGTTAAATTCTTAAAAGGCTCTTTTACAGCGCTTTTGACAAATAAGCGCTGTAAAAGACCTCCGTGTGTTATTATGTTATTTGAATGCCTTTTACGCCTTTTACAGCGCTTTTGTCAAATAAGCGCTGTAAAAGACCTCCGTGTGTTATTATGTTATTTGAATGTTTTTTAAAGCCTTTTACAGCGCTTTTTACACATAAGCGCTCTAAAATGTCTCTTTATGTTAATTTTAAGAGGCTCTTTTACAGCGCTTTTTCCAAATAAGCGCTGTAAAAGACCTCCGTGTGTTATTATGTTATATTAATGTTTTTTAAAGCCTTTTACAGCGCTTTTTACACATAAGCGCTCTAAAATGTCTCTTTATGTTAATTTTAAGAGGCTCTTTTACAGCGCTTTTTCCAAATAAGCGTTCTTCAATATGAGTGATTTATTTGTAAAAGTCACATTTTCTTTTTAAATCTTATTTTAATATAATATTTGGGTTTTTTATTTTACTTTTATATATAACTCCTTTACCTTTTAAAAGATGCGAAGTTGATTTCTTTTCATTTTTATTAAGAAAAGTTCAAATGACATATAACATATTATTAGTTTTAGAAAATTTTCCCTTGTATTTTCAAGGTTATATGTTTACCTCCACAATTTTTTTAAATATTAGTTTTAACCTTTTTTTAATTTTATTATTTTATAAATTCAATTGCAATACGCAAAGGTTTTTTGAAAAATTTAATTTATGTTCCTTGCCACAGAAGTTACTGAGAAACTTATATAAAATTCTTCATAAAACTACCAGAATTTTTTTAATAAATTTTCCGATATAGAAGCTAGAACTGAAAATATTTCACAAGTTTTAATCTGTAACACCCCAATATTTTCATATATATTATATATGTGTCTTTTTAGTAATTGTCATAATCTATTATTTAATTAATAATTAGTCTATGTGTAAATAAATTAAATTAAATTTTATCATCCTCAATTTATCTGAATAGAATTATAACCGTTATATTTATTTAATTATTTTGGTGTGATAATTACATGGTGACGATTTATGATGTGATTAGTTCCTGAATGGACTATTGTGTATTTTGTTTATTTGATTCATGAAATTGATGTGTTAGATATGTTTGTGTTATTTTGTTATGTGTGACATGCATTGATATTCTTGTCTTGTATAAGTATTCATTTCAGGATATAGTAGAGTTAGTGAAACTCATTCTCCCTCATGTATAAGTTTTTGAAAATATTTTTGGTTCATCCATCTTTATAAAAAAAAAAATAGTGATCTGGCTCATTCATTTTACTCTACTTCAAGACAAGATGATTTTATGACAATTCATGGTGTTGTCTTAATATAATATAGACTTTATGTCCTCGTTTCAACTAATTAAAGAGAAGATAATCTATTATTATTATTATTATTATTATTATTATTATTATTATTATTATTATTATTATTATTATTATTATTAGTATTACTATTATTATTATTATTATTGTGATTATTATTATTATCATTATTATATATTAAAAGTTACCAAAAAACTGGACTAAGAACAATTAAATTAATTTCTTTATAGAAATGATTTTTTATGAAATGATCTATGATATCCCTCTTGTTCTATTTTTGAAAATTTAAATTATTGTTATAAACATATAATTCTAAATTTGTTATATTTTAATAAATGACATTATCAATTTTGTCTCTTTTGTTTTTCTTTATATGCTCATTGGTTTACTTTAACTAATTAATGTGTTTAGCAAGTAACTTTTTACTCATTCATTTTACTCTACATCAAGACAAGATGATTTTATGACAATTCATGGTGATGTCTTGACATAATGTAGACTTTATGTCCTCGTTTCAACTAATTAAAGAGGAGATAATCTATTATTATTATTATTATTATTATTATTATTATTATTATTATTATTATTATTATTATTATTACTATTATTATTATTATTATTATTATTATTATTATTATTATTATTATTATTATATGTTAAAAGTTACAAAAAAAAAAGAAGGACTAAGAACAATTAAATTAATTTCTTTATAGAAATGATTTTTTATGAAAGGATCTATGATATCCCTCTTGTTCTATTTTTGAAAATTTAAATTATTGTTATAAACATATAATTCTAAATTTGTTATATTTTAATAAATGACACTATCAGTTTTGTCTCTTTTGTTTTTCTTTATATGTTTATTGGTTTGCTTTAACCCGTTAATGTGTTTAGCAAGTAACTTTTATACAACTCAAATTTTTATATTTTAGTCAAATTGTTGTTAATCCATAAATTTTTGTAACACTAATGGAGAATCAAAAGAATTTTACTTGATGTTTTATGAAATGTGTCAATAGCAACTTGTCCATTTGTTTTTCCTCGTAGTTTCGAGGACGAAACTATTTTTAAGAGGTAAGTATTGTAACACACCAATATTTTCATATATATTATATATATGTCGTTTTAGTAATTGTCATGATTTATTATTTAATTAATAATTATTCTATGTGTACATAAATAAAATTAAATTTTATCACCATCAATTTTATTTAAATAATTATAGCCGTTATTTTTATTTAATCATTTTGCGTGATAATTACATGGGGACGATTTATGATGTGACTATTTTTTGAATGGACTATTGTGTATTTTATTTATTTAATTAGTTTCGATAATCATAAAATTGATGTGTTAGGTATGTTTGTGTTATTTTGTTATGTGTGACCTGCAGTGATATTCTTGTCTTGCTTGATTTATTTTAATTGATAAAAATATTAGTTAAATTATTTAATTAAATTAGACTTTATAGAAGTTATATTGTTTGTTAGTTTTATTTTCGACAAAATAAGTTATTTAAATAAATAAGTTATTTATAAAAGTAAACAACATTCATATAATAAATTATTAAATTTTACTAATTACTTAAATTCTTATTATGTACTATTAATTATGTTAATTGTTGATTTTCTAATTATTGAATTTTATTAATTACTTAAATTTTTATTATGTATATGTCTGCTTGAATACATGCTATTTTGAAATCAAGTGCTAGGTGTTTTGTGCTGGGATTCCAATTTAAAGTTGATTGTGCTTGAAGTCGGTCATCTTACATACGTGTTTATATCTGAGCTATGGGATATGTGTGACAGGTATTCACCTAACATTAAGGAGATAAAGGTGCTGGACAAGAAGAAAGTGAGAAGAGCCAAACTCTACTATGCGAGGAAGAAAAAGAACGCGCTTAAATAAAAACAAACACCAAACTTTATTACAAAACTTTATCCTGTTGGAAATTTTTTGTGATTCATAATTTTGTCATACTCATATCGGCATCTGTATTCATTTGCATTCTGCTGTTTGTTGTCAATCTAGATTTACTTATCATCCATATGAAATTGAAAAGTGATACATGGGATATATCTCCTGGCAGGAAACCACAGTAAACCTTGTGAGACTGAGAGTTGGCATCGATATAAGTAAGATACCGGTACTAACAGCACCTCAATCTAGATTATTTAACTAATTTTTTGTAAGAACCCTCTTTAACTTATTGGCCAATATTCTTTAATACTTATTGACAAATTGATTATTATGATGTTCAAATGAGACCCTCTTCCTCTGTTTAATGATAAAAAATGGCGACCCTCCTCTCTCGGTTTTTATCTCTCATTAATAAAAAATTATTTGAAATCATAAAGAATGTTTTGACCCTTCTTCCAACTAAAAGAAATAAAATAATGTTTTGACCTAATTGATAAATATAAAATTATATATAAAAAAGTATTTAATTTAATTAATGAGAGAAAAAATGTGATATGGTTAGAAATAAACTCTATTTATTTCTAGTATAAATAAGACAATTAGAAAATAAAAACGCATAATTATAAGGATTTAATTTATATATTTTTCAGTGTAAATATTTTTGTATTGCAGTTTATCATCGTTAGATCATTATATATATTTGACTTTCATTAACTAAATGATTTAGTTCAGATGATATATGAACTTCAATCGAAGATAAATTATTAGAAAGAATCCGAACTCTAATTACATTATTATTTTGTCAAACTTCTATTACTTCTTAATAGAACATGGAATTATATATCTTGGACCTATTATCTTCGTGGAATCAATGGTGAAGGTTGGAATTGGGGTTGGTGAGCGTGGCAGTGCATCCGTATTTTGTCCAGTGGGAGAATGAGTTGTTAGTATAGTGTGTTGCATTATTGGGTAACTTTGTTTTGTAGAAAAATGATAATGGTCGTTGAGTTTGGAGTAACAATCAAAATACTGAGTGCACTATCAAATGAGCTAATAGATTTCTTGTGTTGAACTATAAATGTCAACTTGTATCCATTTGTTCATGTTGAGTGGAACAAGATGGTCCCTTCGAAGATATTGTTAACTATCCATGCCAATTACATGATGAATAACCAAGGGCGGAAGCGTACCTGTGGGAATTGCCATCGATGAAATCCTGGGATGATGATGATAGAGCCAATGGGTTTGGTGATCTTCCTCAACAAAACACTCTGAAGACCTTGCTCTCTTGATGGGGATAGAGAGAACCAGAGAGTTTTCTCCTTTAGGGTTTTGAAACTGAATAGTCTTGTTGTGTTTGCCTTGGGGACCATTACCCCTATATATAACTATTATTAGTTATATCCCAAATTGCAGTATTTCCAATTCAGCCCCTCATTAAATTAGAAACTGCCTGGTATCTACACTATTAATTTTCATAACTATTATGCTCTTTAGCCATAAACTATTATATATTATTTGACCCCTAGTTTATTGGCTAATTATATAATGACCCTAACACACTTTATTAATTAATTACATATGTGACCCATAAATCTTACAATCTCCCACTGGTCACACATGTATCCTTAGGAGTGTGTTAGACTTTATGACGTCAAAAATGTCATTATAATTACCTTGAGTATAATCCAAATTGTCCCGTCCATTAATCATATCAGCACATGGAACCAAAGAGGCTTTCGTCATAATAAGCATAACTAAACCCATCAATGATCACCCGTACTGACACAACTAAATGACATAGACCCATTATGAAAAGTGTAGCATGAAAATTACATGAAGTTGGTCAATGCATGTCAATTTTCAACTGGTCCTACTTTATCGAATGAGATCATACCATAACTTAAATGTACAAAGTAACCAAAAACTGAATACTTTAAACTTTATTTCTGATCAGAAAGTCCAAATACAATGTATTTGTACTTTACAATTAAACATAGAACATGAATTACATAATGGACGAAACTCCCACTAAAATCAAGATTCCTCAAACTGTAGCACACCCATGTGAGCAGTATGCTCATGAAAGACCTTGGGTGGTAGACCTTTAGTGAGTGGATCCGCAATCATGGAGTTTGTCCTTAAGTGTTCTATGGATATCTGTCCACTTTGTACCTTCTCTTTAACAACTAGGAACTTAATGTCAATGTGCTTTGACTTGGTTGAGCTCCTATTATTGTTAGAATACAGGACTGCTGATCTATTGTCACAATACAACTTGAGTGGTCTTTCAATCCCTTCAACTATTTGCAGCCCTGTGACAAAATTTCTCAGCCAAATGCCCTGGTCAGATGCCTCATGAATTGCTACGAATTCTGCTGCCATGGTTGATGAGGCAGTAAGACCTTGCTTGGCACTACGCCAAGAAACTGCTCCACCAGCTAACAGAAAGACATAGCCTGAAGTTGATCTTAAGCTGTCTTGGCATCCCGCAAAATCCGAGTCAGAGTACCCAGTGATCTCTAACTGGTCTGACCTCCTATATGTGAGCATGTAGTTTCTTGTTCTCTTCAAATATCTCATGACCCTCTTGGCTGCTTTCCAATGGTCAAGACCTGGATTGCTTAAATATCTGCCTAAAATCCCTACTATGAACGCTATGTCTGGACGCGTACATACTTGGGCATACATAAGACTCCCTACAGCTGAAGCATAAGGGATCTTTTGCATTTCTTGAATTTCCAAACTTCCCTTAGGGCACTGTTTGAGACTAAACTTGTCTCCCTTAGCAACTGGGGTGTCCCCTGGTTTGCAATCCTGTAACCCAAACCTTTTGAGAACCTTATCGATATAGCTCTTTTGTGACAATCCAAGAATACCTCGAGATCTGTCTCGGTGTATCTGAATTCCTAATACAAAAGAGGCGTCACCAAGATCTTTCATCTCAAAATGCTTTGATAGAAATTTCTTAGTTTCGTGCAACATGCCTATATCGTTAGTGGCAAGCAGTATGTCATCAACATACAAGACCAGGAAAATATGTCTGCTCCCACTGAACTTATGATACACACAATCATCAACTGTATTCATCTCAAAACCAAATGAGAGAATTACTTGATGAAATTTATGGTACCATTGACGAGAAGCTTGTTTTAGCCCATAAATGGATTTTCTTAGTTTGCACACCATATTCTTTGGGTCTCCCAACACAAAGTTTTCTGGCTGCACCATATAGATCGTCTCATCAATGTCGCCATTGAGAAAAGCTGTTTTTACATCCATTTGATGAAGCTCCAAATTAAAGTGAGCAACAAGAGCCATGATTATTCTTAAAGAGTCCTTCGATGAAACCGGAGAGAAAGTCTCTTTATAATCAATCCCTTCCTTTTGAGTATAACCCTTAGCTACAAGACGTGCCTTATATCTCTCCACATTACCATTGGAATCCCGCTTGGTTTTAAAAATCCATTTGCAACCAATGGGTTTCTTTCCTTCAGGTAATGGGATAAGTTCCCAAACTGAATTGTCTTGCATAAACTTGTACTCCTCATTCATTGCTTCGATCCACTTATCTGAACGAGAATCTTGCATGGCTTGTTGAAAGTTGACCGGGTCGTCTTCCGTCATGCCAACATTTTCCTCAACCTCATTGATAAATACTACATAATCATTCGAAATAGCATTTTTCCTTTCTCTAGTGGATCTTCGCAATGGAGCTGGCTCTTGAGGCACTTGTTCTTGAGGATCTTGAATTTGATCTGGATTTTGTTCTTCCTGAACAACCAGATCATCTTGAGTTTGTTCAATAATGGGAAAGTCAATTGGTGGAAGAATCAGTTCTGGAATTGTTACCGATTCTTCCTCAAAGACAAAATCTTTAACCTTAATCTTCCCCCCAAACTCAATATCCTCAAAGAACGTTGCCGTTCCCGTCTCAAAAATTGTTCTCAAATTAGGATCATAAAATTTATAGCCCCTTGATTTTTCTGAGTACCCTATAAAATAGCTGCTAATTGTTCGGGGTTCAAATTTCTTTTCATTCGGCCTATAAGGCCTTGCCTCAGCTGGACATCCCCAAACATGAAAGTGCTTCAGGCTAGGCTTACGCCCAATCCAAAGCTCATAAGGTGTTTTAGCCGCTGCCTTAGTTGGTACTCTATTAAGAATGTATGCTGCTGTTTTTAATGCCTCTCCCCAGAGTGACTCTGGCAAGGTGGAATGACAAATCATACTCCTTACCATATCCTTAAGAGTCCTGTTTCGTCTTTCAGCTACACCATTCATGCTGGGTGACCCCGGCATAGTGTATTGTGGGACGATTCCACATTCCTCTAGGTATTTGGCAAATGGTCCCGGACGTTGTTCACCTGAACCGTCATATCTGCCGTAGTATTCACCACCACGATCAGATTTGACCTTTTTAATTCTTTTATTAAGTTGATTCTCAACTTCTGCCTTAAAGGATTTGAACACGTCTATTGATTGGGACTTTTCGTGAATTAGGTAAAGGTAGGCATATCTAGAGTAATCGTCTATGAATGATATAAAATATTGTTGACCATTCCAAGAAGGAGTTGGAAATGGCCCACAGATGTCCGTATGTATCAATTCTAAGACGTCTGTAGCTCTATATGCGCCTAATTTCTTATCTTTAGTCTGTTTTCCTTTAATGCATGCTACACAAACGTTAAAGTCTGTGAAGTCAATGGAATCTAAAATTCCATCTGACACAAGTCGTTCAACTCTATTTTTAGAGATGTGACCTAGACGTTTGTGCCAAAGCACTCCTGAATTGAAATTGTCAATTTTCCGCTTAGTACCACGTGATTCCACATTCAAGGTTTCATTATAGTTAGCCACAGTTTCCAACAAATAAAGATTATCATAACCAGAAAGTAAACCGGTTCCAACAACATTCGAATTTAAAGACAAAGTAAATTCTTTATTCCCGAATGAACAATAATATCCTGATTTGTCCAAATAAGAAATAGAGATCAAATTCCGTCTAAATGACGGTACAACAAAAGTGTCTTTTAAATCCAAATAATGACCGGAACTTAATAATAATCTAAATTTTCCTATGGCTTCAACTTCTACCTTCTTCCCATCTCCTACATAGATGCATCTTTCAGTATCACTAGGCTTTCGGAAGTTCAGGCAACCCTGCATTGAAACACTGATGTTAGTAGTTGCACCAGAGTCTAACCACCAAGTGTTTCCAGGTACTGAAGCTAAATTAACCTCAGAACAGACCAAAGACAGAATCATACCTTTCTTAACACGCCAAGCGTGATATTTGGCACAATCCTTCTTCACGTGTCCAGAACTCCTGCAGAAGAAGCAGTTGTTATCCTTAGTCTGCTTCTTTTGTTCTGGACCCTTAGCAGCAGCTTTGTTCTTGGGCTCCTCAATTCTTTTCCTTTTGCCCTTGTCTTTAGAGATGCTAGTAAAGTGAGCACTTTCAGTCCTATCTTGCTTCAGCCTGTCCTCTTCTTGCACACATAATGAAATGAGCTCATTAAGAGTCCATTTCTCCTTTTGACAATTATAAGTCACCTTAAACTGACTGAATTGCGAAGGAAGAGACAGCAATACTAAATGAATGAGTAAGTCATCTGACAACTCAAGCTTTAGACCTTTAAGCTTAGAAGCAATGTTGGACATCATCATAATGTGCTCTCTTATATTTCCCTTGCCTTGATACTTCATGGAAATTAAATTCTGAAGCAAAGAACTTGTTTCAGCCTTATCACTTTTTTCAAAGCGTTTTTCCATCTCAACAAGGAAATTTTTAGCTGTAACTATCTCATTCGAGACAGCACCTCTAAAGACCTCAGGAATGCTACGCTTTATGATCATAAGACTTATGCGATTTGAGCGATCCCATTTCTCATACTCTAATTTTTCTTCAGAAGAACTAGAGTCCTTAGGAGTAGAGGGTCGATCAATTCTTAATGCAAGGTCCATATCCATGCAGCCAAGAACAATCAAAATGTTCTCTTTCCATTCCTTAAAATTTGTCCCATCAAGGACAGGAATAGAACTCAAATTTGCAGATATGGAAGCAACCGATGCTGTGAATTAAATAAAGAACGAAACTTAGAAACTCACATTATAAGAAAATAAATCAATAAATAAATACATATGTTCAAATCATGGAATTTAACCCATCTCAAGATACCCAGTGCACCATTGATGTCAAGTCTTTGGACAGTAACACCAACTGCTAGTGGTACTCTTGTTGCAACGATCAAATATTGACAATAAGACATGTCAAACAATAAACCTTCCTTTGGGCCGATTTACTGCTCACATGTATACCAAATAATTGTCACACATTTATCATCGCAGGTGTACATGCAATTCTGCCAAATGTTAACCTTCCTTTGGGCCGGTCAATACCCGCATGAATAAGCATATACACAACCATTTGATACTCTTCACGAGCAATTTTGACAAGAGAGGTCACTTTGGCGACGTCAAGTTTCAATTAACTCATTCAAAAGTGTCAAATTTGACTTGAACATATATTTAATATATAAAATAATATTAAAAAATATATTTATATCCAAATAAAATAATATTAAAAATAAAAAAAAAAATTATATTGGAGAAAAATGAACAAAATATGATATAATTTCATTTAAAAAATTTCTAGTGTTGGTTCTTGGAGTTGTTCCAAAATAGATGAGAATAAGTTCCAATAACCAAGATTCCAACCATATAAGCTTATAATTAGCCACCAATAACTCAACAAATTGATAAATAAAAATTCTAGAGAAAACCCCATGAATCGAACAGAGATGAAATTTGCGGTATTTTTAATTGCTTTCTGTGATTTAGACTTCCTGCATTCACTCAATCATGCAATCAGGAATTGGAGCTAAAATTTTGAATACAAGTCGTTTGATCTTTGATATGATAATCTAGATCAAGTATAGCTATTATTATTGTTGAATAATTTTGTTTCCTGTTAATTTTGTCTCTATTTTCCAACTGACATAATATTCGATGACAGTATTCTAATGTTAAACTTAAAAAAAAAAGAATTGTTCTTGCCTTTTGCTGCCTGAATGAACCGTAAGTACAACAAAATAATCTAGGCCTTATTCTTGAGGCTATAGTGCAGGAAAATAATATATATATATATCCAAAATTCCCAAAATACAAACCCTAAGATTTCAATCATGTCAAAATTCCCAAATTGAATCTTAAAACAAAGACGATAACCGAATTTCATCATGAATTAAACATGGTAGGCTCTGATACCACTTGTTAACTATCCATGCCAATTACATGATGAATAACCAAGGGCGGAAGCGTACCTGTGGGAATTGTCATCGATGAAATCCTGGGATGATGATGATAGAGCCAATGGGTTTGGTGATCTTCCTCAGTAAAACACCCTGAAGACCTTGCTCTCTTGATGGGGATAGAGAGAACCAGAGAGTTTTCTCCTTTAGGGTTTTGAAACTGAATAGTCTTGTTGTGTTTGCCTTGGGGACCATTACCCCTATATATAACTATTATTAGTTATATCCCAAATTGCAGTATTTCCAATTCAGCCCCTCATTAAATTAGAAACTGCCTGATATCTACATTATTAATTTTCATAACTATTATGCTCTTTAGCCATAAACTATTATATATTATTTGACCCCTAGTTTATTGACTAATTATATAATGACCCTAACACACTTTATTAATTAATTACATATGTGACTCATAAATCTTACAGATATCTCTTTTTGTGCGGAGGCTGCTAGATGAGTAGTTGTCGTCAAAGAATAATTTGGTGAGACGTGGTACTATTCCTCCGAAAAATCGTATCTACTCTTTGATATGCGGATGAAATGAGTCATCTTTGCACTTGTTTCTTTCATGTCCGCTTTTTGGTGAGGGGTGGAAATTTCTTATTCGGTGGTTTGAGGTTCCTGTGGCGTGTCCAATGCAGATTCATTAACACATACAACTCTTCTCTGATCTAGCTTCATGAGGTAAGACGATTCAACTCATCTTATAATTATTTGGATTGTGTGTGTTTGGTTGGTCTACATAGGAGTGGTTGAACCTATTAAAAAATGTATCTTGGTGATAGATTAAAATATATGAGAGGAATTTTTAGGTAAAATTATGTCCATGGCAGTTTAATCTACTAATTTGTATGAGATAAAAAGTATAAGGGGTTTGTCGGCGTCCCTCACTTTTGGGTGAGAGTCGTATTTGTGTGATTCCCGTTCATTTTATGTTTATGATACTATATACTTTTGATATATTTCTTTACACGTCTTGTGAAAAGTGTTAGATTTGTTAATATATTTTTCTTTAGGTTTTTTTTTATTTATTTAAATGTTGGACCTATTATCATGTGGACAAGGTTAAGAAAAAATAGTAACATATGTTATAAAAAAAACCAATAATAATAACATGAGTTTTTTACTTGTCACCCTACATCTATATCTCTCACCCCTTTAATACACTTAAAAAGATTATTTTACCCTTTTTACTTTATATAAAAATAAAAAATTCCAGAATAGAAAAAATTTTAAAAAGGAAATTTCAAAAAAAATAATGTCATTATTTTGAAACAAAATTTACATTTAAAAAATTTGAGTAAAATTTTAAATTTTTGAAACATTCGAAAGTTTTATTTTTTTTCGAAAGTTTTGAAATGTAAAATTAAGTTACAAAAATGTTATGTTTCAAATTTTTGAAAGTTCTAAAATTTTTGTTAAAGGTGACGTCGAAAATTTCAAAGAATACGAAATTTCTGAAATAGGAAAATTTCGAAATAGAAAATTCAAGAAATTCCAAAATAGAAATAGAAAATTATATAGTACAAAATTTTCTAGGACATTACAAAAAAAGTAATGCGACTATTTTAAAACAAAATTTACATTTCAAAAATTTAGATAAAATTCAAAATTTTCGAAACTGTCATCTTCTTCGAAAGTTTCGAAATGTAAAACTACGTTTCGAAAAATTTTATTTTTGAAACTTTTTAAAATTTCTATATTTCGAAAATTTAAAAGTTTCAAACTTTGCATTTTGAAACTTTTGTTAAAGGTGAAAGCTTTAAAAATATTTTAGAAATACAATAAATTGTATTTCAAAAAATTCAAATTAATTTAAACTTTCGAAAGTAAATTTATTTTGTATTTTAAAAATTTTATAATCAATTAAAATTTAAAAATTTAAAATTATTTTAATTATTTTTATTAAAGTTTCGAATGTGTAAATGAAAAAAAAAATTAACTTTTAATATATAATAAATAAAGTAAAATAGTAAGTACACTAAAGAAGTGAGAGGCATAGGTGAGGATGAGTAGAAAACTAATAACATCTAAAACATAACTAAGCTAAAAAAAAAAAAAGACGACTAAGCTATAAAAAAAAAAAAGATGACTAAGCTATAAAAAAAAAAAAAGATGACTAAGCTCCTGAATTTTCGGGTCGTGAATCGGATTATTTTTTCGATCGGTTACCCGAATCACAAAACACTGGCACGTTCACAAGCCATAAACCCTAAACTGCGCTTTTCTTCTTTCTGTCTGAGAACCGGTCATGGCTTCACGAAGGTTCTTATCGTCTCTTCTCCGTTCACCGCTCACTCGCTCTCCACCGGAATTTCAATTTCCGACCTATGTCCAATCACTCTTTTTCTCCAACCTTACCTCTCGTCTTTCTCCGATCCCCGTAAGCGCTTCTCTTCATTTCAGTCATTTCCTTCAATGTCCTATAGTTATAGATTTATAATTCGGAAGTGTGATTTAAAGCTTGCTTATTATTTTACTGATCATAATCCCACACTGCAATTTTATGGTTTTGCTGTTAATTATTTTAATATTGGTTCTTATGCTTGGTTGAGTGAATAATTGAATAGAAGATGACCTGAATAGTTAGATTGGATTTGTTTTGTTTTCCATGTTTCATGCTCATGTGCTATGAAACATAAACATTAACACTGACATGAACATGATAGACACTATATATAATATTGTAAAATAAAATCAATTGAATGTAATAACACGAGTCTGATACCGACTAAATCAGACACAAGACACGTTTTCAATCTAATTTGTCAGTGCTACATAACTTCTGTGTTTCAGTTTAGTTTCTGCCCTTTCGTATAAGCTATGGAAATTTGGGATATAAAATCTTAGGGTGCTTATAGCTTTTTGTCATGATTTCTTGTGTAGGTCACAGGGTTTCCTCAGACTAATGCATTTTCTAGAGTTCAGTCTGGTAATGGTTTAGCTAGATTGGCTTCATTTCAGCATGATTCTCTACATGCCCCTCAAAATAGGTTTTTGTCGACCGGGACAAATTCAGCTGATTCTTCTTCTCAAGATAGTACCATTCTGGAACCAGAAGTGCCTCCTCGCATCAAATTTAAGAGATTAGATAAAACTGCAAGGCACATTATGCAGGCATGTGACTTCTCTGTGGTTTTTTAAATAAAGGGATTCATTGTGTTTAATCATTTGTGAAAATTGTTGGTATTTATTTATACCCTTTAGATTTTAGACAAGGAAGCAGTGGAGGAGGTGAAAGCACAAAAAGAGGTGCCTGATATAAGGCCTGGTTATACTGTGCAGCTCAAAGTGGTATGGAAATTTGTTTTTGAAGATTCAGTCATTCATTCACACTTGTGCTTTATTTTGTATTTGTTCAATGATATAATATTTTGTTTACTGGTATGTCTGATATGATAGGAAGTGCCAGAGAACAAGAGGCGCATTTCTATTATAAAAGGGATTGTTATTGCAAGGCGTAATGCTGGACTCAATTCTACATTCATGATTAGAAGGACGGTGGCTGGGACTGGGCTTGAATATCTATTCCCACTGTAGGTTTACCTTCCATATTTTAATATTTTATGTATATCTGTTTGTAGACTTGAAACCAGCCTCTTTCACAGGCATAGCAATAGATCATCAATACCCCTGTGCAGCACTAAAAAATTGCAGCTATAGCGGAATTTTAATAAATTACTACCGTTAAACAATACGCAATTGAGTACAAAGTTTTGTTAAATAGCGGTTATAGTATTGCAGCAGAATTTGAACAAACTGCCATTTTCTGCAAGCTGCAATTGATACACTGCCTCTGAGACCCTAACCCTTTCCTAAACCACATATTGACCGGAGTTTTGTAGAACCGAGTTATCATTTATATATCTGCTTGAGTACATGCTATTTTGAACTGGTCTAACATAGTCCTTGATTTCTGTCTCTGTTGGCTTTTAAGGAGGGTGTAGTTAAATTAGGAAATACTTAAATTTCTTCACTTGCCACCCAAAAAAGAGAATAAAAAGAATTGCTTCGCTAAGAACCCGGTTATGCAGTGATGGTAGTTCTTTGAATTCTAGTTATGAGCTCATTAGTTATGTTCATAAAGAACTTTTGAGCTCACCAATTTCAAAAACTTATTCAAACACACGTTATGTTGCTTTTGAAAACACTTCATATTATTGGAATATGAATTAAATGCGTGTCTGTGTGTGCATGAAATCAAGTGCTATGTGTTTTGTGCTGTGATTCCAATTTAAAGTTGATTGTGCTTGAAGTCGGTCATCTTACATACGTGTTTATATCTGAGCTATGGGATATGTGTGACAGGTATTCACCTAACATTAAGGAGATAAAGGTGCTGGACAAGAAGAAAGTGAGAAGAGCCAAACTCTACTATGCGAGGAAGAAAAAGAATGCGCTTAAATAAAAACAAACACCAAACTTTTATCCTGTTTGAAACTTTGTGATTCATAATTTTGTCATACTCGTATAGGCATCCGTATTAATTTGCATTCTGCTGTTTTGTTGTCAATTTAGATTTATTTATCGTCCATATGAAATTGAAAAGAGGATGCATGGGCGTATATCTCCTCTAACAGTTCCTGGCAGGAAACCACAGTAAATCTTGTACTAAGAGCACCTCAATCTAGATTATTTAACTATTTTTTTGAAAGAACCCTCTTTAACTTATTGGCCAATATTCTTTAATTCTTATTGACAAATTGATTATTATGATATTCAAATGAGACCCTCTTCCTCTGTTTAATGATAAAAAATGGTGACCCTCCTCTCGGTTTTTATCTCTCATTAATCAAAAACTATTTTTTTTAAAGAACCCTCTTTAACTTATTGGCCAATATTCTATAATACTTATTAACAAGTTTAATCGTTTTTATCTCATCAAATCAAATCCACAGAAAACCATTCGTGTTGCCGTCCTTTCAATGTTTCCATTCTTCTCCAACACCGCATTAAATTCTCCAACACTAATCATGCACTGAAATGGTTTGAATTGATTGAGGAGTTGATGATTGGTTTGCACATTTTAGTCTATGTATTGAATTCTGATTGAGTTCATGTTTTTTATTGTTTTCAACTTTGATTGAGGCTTGAGTTCATACTTTGTTATAAGGTGAAGAGGGGTTGCAGTATTGTTGAACTAAAATTCACTGATATGAAGATTCAGATCATTTTTCTTTTATAATTTATTAAGTTTGTGATTTACACTAATGGCTAATCTGTCACATATAAAAGAATAGTTTGACTTAACATTTGCCATGGTGCTTTATGCAGCTGTTACTGTGTGCTTTTGCCTAAACATTAACAAGGTTATGATCAACATATAACATAGTGAGCGGTTCTCAAATTGTTGATTGTAGTTGACACGTAGCAATGTTGATCTTTAAACATTTTTTGTTAGCTAAGAATCTAAATAATTACAAATAACAAATAAAAGACACTAAAATAACATGTGGATAGAGCTTTATTTTTCTTGCAATTTACCTCCAACTGCTGCTGGTCATTGTAGAAACTGCAGATTGCTTAGAAGATATTTACAGAACCCTCACAATTTCACATTCTATTTTTGAGTAATTCGATTTAGTTTAGTGGATAAATATTTTACCATTGGACAATTTTTAGTAGAATAACCGTTGAAAAGTGATACCATTAATTTACCATTACTTATGATTATTCTAAATAATTGTTTCCTTTCATAACAGGTTATTAGATTTGCTTATTTTGTGTTCCTCTATCCATTTCACTAATCACGCACAGGAATGTGAAGAGTTGATTTCTAAGGGGATAAACGGCACTGCTGAGGAATTTGACCTCTCAGGAAGGCGCTTGGGTGGTTATTCTCGTCAACCTCCATTCTTATCTCTACGTAATACTGCACTCAAAGCTGCGGAAAAGAGATCACAGTTGGGATCTCTTCTTCCCTCTGGAACAAATCATATTGGTGGCAATAATGTTATAATGAAGTCACTTACTCCAGCACAAGCAGCTGTAATGGCTGCATAAAGGAGATTACAAGATGACATATGGTGTGGTTCTCAATCTTGTGATAAATCAGATCACGAAGATGTTAACAGCGAATTTGTTGAAAAGCTTGAAAATAAGTGGAAATGTGTGGGAAGCTTGAGACCAAAAAACAATTCTACTCTATCTTTGGATCTGACATCTCGAAAAAGTAGTCGTGACAAGGATTCAAGTTTACTAGTTCACCCATCTAGTAACCTTAAATTTGTTGATTTGAAAATAGATACACCAAAAAGTGGATGTCTCAATGAACATCAGACTTGGTCTCAACGAAGAAGTTTTGGATTAGAAAGTGTTTCACGTTCTCAAACAAATTATCAATTAGGATCTAGTTCTTCAAATTTATCATGTTCATCTAGGTCACTATCTGTTGTTAATAGAATGCTTCATTATGAAGAACCTGCAATGTGGGAGTGTCTCATGTGCACTTTGTTAAATAAAATAAGTATTCAACTATACATCTATCATTCATCTCATAATTTTTTTTTCATATTCATTTTTGTGTTGTTACAAAGTACATTAAGTTGAGGTTTATCATTGTGTTCTTGAAATAGTGATGTGACTTTTATTCCTTCAAAAGAATATAATTAACACTACCTATGGTCTTGTAACATTTTCTAATGCATGCGAATGGTGCTGGATTAATGCACTCATTAGCGCCTAGCGCCTATATGTGAATTGTGTTGCTCACAACAATCAAAAGATGTTACTACCAAGCACAACACTTGGTCTTGTAAATTATGTAAGTTAGAAAACAATATGAAGTTGGAGCAAATGCTCAGCCTATTACCGGTGGAGATACTCTGATGGCTTAGCCCGTGTCCACCCGGGCCCCAACCTTGCCTCTTAACAAAACTATGTAATTTGCTTCATGGATAAATATATATCAATTTTGGCTTTGGTCTACACGAAATTGTGCACATCAATCTATTTTTTGTTTCCTTTTTATTTTTTTTTTTATTTTTTTTTTCTATATACCAATGATGGGCTTCAAAAAAGGAGTTTGCTATACCTTATTTTATCTATACTATTGTTAAAATTTGACTTTGATATGTAAACTTAGCCACCCTATTTTAAATTTTGAAATTCTCAATATTCTTGCTACTTAATGTTCTTGTTCATTTTGTTTTTTATGCTCAACTTGACTCACCAGCTTAACTTTTCTGTTAAAGAAAAGACTGCAAAACCTACGATAACTACTTTTTCACCCTTTTGTTCTTGAAAAATCTAAGAGACTTATGATGTAACTTGCTTATTGGGTTCTTAAAATTCTATTAAATAAGCAATTGTTTCATTACATTTTTTCCCATTTGAATTTTGAACTCATCTAGGTTGCAGGTTGATTTCTTTAAAGTATGAATGCATTGAAATTAAAAATAGATTTTTATGTTACAATCAACTATCGTTTAGGGCAAAAGTATGAAAGTGTGGGTTGCTTAAATCTGATGTGGTGCAATAAAGCCACTTAATAGTAACTAACCAGTCAAAATTAAGTAGTTGCTAATTATCAATTAGACATGTAGAAAAGTGACAATAAAGGATGTAAATGACAAAATAATCTATTAGCTTTAAGCATTGATAGAGCACATGATATTAGAATCTTACTTAAATAAGCACAATCCAACATGAGACAGAAATATATAAATTTCTACAAGTATAGGTAGTAGTACTCAATTCACTCTAGTTATTATTTGTGTAAATTAAACACATTTTCAATTCATTATACACATTTATAAGTCTTCACCCTTATCAGTTGTCATTGGAATTTTGGTTAGAATACTTCTAAGAAGATCAATGTAGAGTACTACATACAAAGTCACAGGGAAACAAGTGAATGTATAAATGGGGAGCACAATGTGCTTGTATTTTTGGTCAATCAAAAAGAAATTGCCAGAGCAGAAAGTAGTGAACATTGCAACTATGGACAAGAAAAGGGAACTCAATCCCCAAAGAAGTTTCCTAGGCAAATCAATTCTGAAATCTTTGGCTTCTTTTCGAGAAGTGAGTATTGAAAGGAACATTATGAGTGCAGTGATAGAGAAGCAAAGGCCAATTACTGATGACAAAGCAAATGCATCAAATGCAGGCTTTCCTTCCAATGCAGGTTCACCTGTTTCACTTTTGTTGCCACCTGGTACAGTGCTTGATGTAGCAAAGGAAACACCTGCAAGGAGTGCTGCAACTACAGAGCAAGATTCTGATGTGTCCTTTAGCCATGCATTACCATCTCGTACTAGCTGTTTATGTGATTCCTTGAATATGTTTCCTGCAGTTTTTTTCATATTGTTGGTTCTAACTGTGAAATGATCTGGGACTAGTCCTTTCACATACTGCTTCATGATGCAAGTAGTTAGAAAGTTAAAGTAAAAGTATATCAAATTATCAAGAGATATTCTATCAATGACAATCATTTCAACTTTCAAAGTTAGACTTGTCAAAAAACTATATGTCATAAACTATTTTCATAATCTTTTCTATACACTTTAACAGGTGTTTAAACTAAAAGATAGTAGGAATGGCTAAAGTCATGCATTCAAAAGAGAAATAACATGAAAATGGTTTATAAAAGAAGGGTCATCTCTCTAAGTTGATTTTTAAAACATAGGTTAAGTCCAATTAAAAGTGTAAAATGGTATAAAGCTAAATTATCGAGTCATTCACCATGTTATCTACACACCAAATCTAGAGTGCTAGAGGTGTTGGAGTGTATCAGAAGAAATATAAATCTTGTATTCAAAAGAGACGAGACTTTAAAATACATTATAAGATAAGACACACCTCTGACGTTACTAGTCGATTTTTTAAAGATGCGTTAATCCAAATTAAAAATGTGAAAGAAGATAATTCTAAATAAGTACTTGATAAATCAATCTTAACATGGTCAAGTTGGAGTTATACTTATGCTTATATATAAAAAAAATACCTGAAACCATTTGACATGCCACATCATTTGCAAGGCAGCTCCAGATATGTACCAATCTTCATCACTTGGTGTACCTGCCAAATGTAACACTGTGTTGTCTTTATCATCTACATCTTGGATTAGGTTATCAAATATCGCCTTTAAATTGCACTCTTCAAACCATTTCCTTAATGACTCAACAACAACGGTCCTTTTGTTCTCAACTGCCACTAATAATATATTTTTATTTTTCAAGTTAGTTTCGTAGATGGAACTTGGTATTTTTTCTATAAGCACATGAACTATTTCAACTATGCCATATCTTGCTGCAGTCAATATTGGTGTTTCACTTTTCAATATTGCAGCCTTCATATCTTCCTTACTTGTCAATGTTTCAGACTTCTTTGCATTCTCACTTTTCAATGCTGCAGTCAATATTGGTAATTGCAAGTATCGTTTTTGTTATAGCAATTACCATTTGGTATAGTGTGGAAAGTTTGTAAAATGAGAAATTTATCATAGGGATAATAGTATTAGTAATATAACTTAACATTTAGTTTGATCTTTGAACTATATATGCAAAGTTAAATTGAGTTAAATACGTTCAAAGTTGAATTAGGTCTTACATAATACATCTTAAATGTATCGAAACTTCACACATGTCTTTGAGTGTGTCTTCTGTTATTAATTTTATGGACTCAATTAATAAATAGAAAATACATTTGATGATCAAATTGATTAACTAATAATTGAAAATTTTGAGAACCCCATTGACAAACAAATAACACAATTAGCTGATATTTTCATAAATTTCATACATTCAAAGATTATAGTGACATTACCAATCATATTCAAGGATCCAAAATAGTTGCATAATCTTCAAAAATAACCTCATTTTAGATCGTGGTTTCCATCGAGTATCTAAACTATTAGAAATGTGCATTGCACGAGGTGACATTGGTTTTATTTTTATTATTATAGGATGTTATAATCTAATAAACTTAAGTAGATAATATGTTAATTTAAAATAAAATATGGTATTATAAGCCAAAATTATTTTTGCAATAAATATCAAAAGGACAAAACACCTACATTAAAACAAAAGAGCAAAGCCAAAAATGTATGGTGAAATATCATTGAAAAAATGAATGATTTTCAATCACACAACCAAGATTGAGGTGTCAAGTGAATGCATAGGATTACATGACCTCCAAAGAGGCAAAGACACTTATGCTTTGTACTATTAAAATGTTTATTTAAAAAATGTATAATTTATAAATATTGAAAACTAATATTTTTTGACAAAATTATATATATTAAAATTGATATATGATATGTATTAAAATATTCTTTTATGTATATCAAAATAATTTTAATGATATGTTCTTATAAGTTTGTTGTATGTATTAATATTTTAATTTCAATATATTTTCTTTTATAAATAAAAAAGTCAATATATTCTCATCTTAATTTGTGAGTTGTGACACACCTCAATTATTAATCATGAATTATTTATCTTCATTTCTCTATATAATTTCATATTGTCAAAAACTCTATAACAAAAAATATTGTGAAAACTCAAAATAAAAAGGACCGCATCTTGCAGCTTCATAACATTGATTCAAAGATGTTAATCAACCCTTTTTAACAATTGTTCATACCTTCCTAAAAAAAATGTATTCATACAAAAAAACTTTGTTGATTTTACTAATTGCTATATTTTGTTAATTAAATCTTTTTTCTCTAAGTCTAGGAGTTGTGAAAGTGAAAATAAATGACAAATATAATGTCTTTTAGTTAGTGCGGGTAGGATGTGGTTTTTTTTATTTTTAAAGGAGGGTCAAAGATCCAACGAAAAAAAAAATTAAACAACTATATAGATATTTTTTAGCATGTAAGTTTCAAAAATATCATAAAAAAAATAATCGGTGAAGATTGCTAATATGAAAACGATATCTTTTATTATTCAAATTTGTTAAAAATAAGAAATATTAATATTTTAATAAAATACATTGATATATTTTTAAGTGGAATTCAATTAATTTTAATTTTGAAACCTTCCGTATATAAACTTTTTCATGTTGAATTCATATATTAGTGAATCCAAATCTAAATATAGTATTTGTTCGTGTATATTTGTTATCACGACGATAATTTGTGATTTTAATAAATTCACTATAATACTAAATAAGAAGAAAAAAACTGTTGTTGTTGAACTACAAATGTTTAGGGACCACTTTAATAATTTGAAAAATGTTGGGGTGCTTGTTAAGATACTAAAAGTAGAAATTCAATCTTAAAAGTGGTGTATTTAACTCTTTAAAATTTTAAATTTTGATTTTTTACATAATATTTTACTTTTATTTCTTTTTTAATTTATTCACAAGTATCTTTAAACACTTCTTTGTATGACTCTAATAATATACATACATTGGTTTAGGTTGTAAGTCATCTTGAAATTAATCCCACTCACATTTCGAAGTGGTTTGGTGCGAGTTACAATGTAGGAATAAGTGATGGTATTTATAAAAAAATGTCAATAGTTGACTACACCATTTGTGTTTTTGCTTCATTTTCCTAACTTCATGTACCCCTTTTACAATAAAAATTGAGATTGTCAAATTTAAGTTAAAAAAATAAATTAATTGAATATAATTAAAGTGTCATACTAACACATGTCGAATACCAAAACATACGTTTTCGATTAAAAGTATCGGTGTCTTGAATGAAACAAACAATTAGTTATAGATAATGAGATCAATTCAATCCAAAAAGGCTAAGGGTATTGATCTGTTGTTGCTGATCTGACAACACTTTTTGTTCAAAACATCGTAAATATAAAATAGTTATATATATATATATATATATATATATATATATAATTAATTAATTAATGCGTGTTCATGATTATGACTATTGACAATACATTTATTTTTAATGCATTAAATAAATTAGTTGACATCATATTAATTATTGAATAACTAAAAAATTAATTTACAGTCAAGATTAAACTCATTTATCATAATCCACGTAGACATTTCATTTAAGAAATACATAGTTATTTGACTTCAAAATTTATGATGCAAGAAGCCACATACCTATGTGAACTAAAAACTTCTTGATATTAAATGATGAGTCAATTTATTTTTACTGGTAAGTGGATTTGTACTTAAGCTGGGAATTGTCGAAAATGACGATTGATACCATGATAGAGAATTGTTATTAATTTCAACATGAGATGCAGATCTAACTAACAGTATACTCGCATTCTTGTTAGTTGCTCAAATAGGCACACTTATAACTAAAAACATCAATTTGATTAATGGTGGTTCAACTAAAGTGAAACTTGTTTTGTACTAATGATTAAGTGAAACTTGAAAGCTCTCATCAAATTTGAATAAAAAAGTTAAATGGAAATATAAGGAAATTATAAATACAAGATAACTAGCGTATTATCTGTAGTGAGAGTAGTAATTGGTAATTTGGCGATCACCAGTAGTCGTCTAACGATGTGTAAAGGTGCATAAGCATATACTTGACATTTACGAAGAAAGAGACAACACGTTTCGTTGTTCTTTGGACATGAAGTGTATGAGTTTGCTTGATCTTGTTTCGTAACATAATATTTGACAGCTTATGCTATGTTTAAGTTTCCCACATGTATATGATGACTCTTCATCATATGCATATTTTCCCACTGTTTTAGTCTTATTTATCCTCAATCATCAGTTAAATTAAGGATTTATTTGATACATTTTGTTGATTTTTATTCTTTGAGTTAATAAAATGTTTTTTGTTTTTATTTCGTTGATTAAGTAGGAATTTGTCGTAATTTTACATTGTGTTTTGTTTTAGTGCAGTGCTGAATTTTGGTGCAAAATCAACATGACATATGTGGAGTATTTCAGCCATATCTGGAGTTCTAGATGTCCAATTAGTGTCACTACAAGTGCTAATGAAAGCTAAGATCCATATCTACAACTTTCATGAAGACAACGGAACCAAATTCAGAAGCAAAAGATGAGAAAAATGCAAAATACATCAGATATCATATGAAATGCGCCTGGAGCGCCTCCTGGAGCGCTTGGAGCGCATTTCGCAGGATTGGACTCTGCCAACGCGCGCCTGGAGCGCGTTTTTCCGTGCCTGGGGCGCGCGACGCGCACCAACAACCATAAAAACGCAGATTTTTACTGTTTT
>NC_021164.2:53212481-53215486 GCF_000331145.2 Cicer arietinum | reverse complement strand
TTTATTTACTGAATTGAAATTTTTTGCTCTGCAATAAAATTTCTTCTTTTATTTTATTTCTAATTTAAAAATAAATTGGTTTAAAACTCTCTTATTTTTACTTAATTATTTATCTTTCTTTAACTCTTCAGTACTCACAATTTGTCTAACCTTATATGCGAGGCCAGTCCTCAGCTGAACTTATCTTTGATCCAGAAATTGAAAAAACAGCAAAGGCACATCGAAAGGCGGCTCGAGAAAGGAGACAAAGGGAAAGACATTTAGTTGTGGAAGAAGCGGTTTTGGGTGATTGTGTCATATTTACTGAAATGGCCGACCCACCACCACCAGAACGTACTCTCGGAGAATATGGGAATCGAATTAGAAATCGTGCTCGATTACCCATTCATCACCAACCGGTTACAGTCAATAAGTTTGAAATAAGTCCTGCTCTATACCGAGAGTTGAGGGAAATTCATTTTGCCGGTAGACATAACGAAGACGCTAATAGACACCTCACAAATTTCTTTGAATTATGTGAAACAGTGAAGGTGGATGGTTTGTCTGAGGAAAGCAAGAAATTGAAGCTATTTCCATTCTCTTTGATAGATGATGCTAAGGAGTGGTTTCTTTCATTCCCCGCCGACAGCATCACCACATGGGATGATCTTGAGGATAAGTTCTTGGAACAATATTTCCCCCCAGCCATGTTCGTTAGAAAGAGGCAAGAAATCACCGGTTACAAACAGAAAGAGGGGGAATCTCTTCGTGACACTTACAGGAGATTCATAAACTTACTAGCAGGATGTCCTAATCATGCTTATGACGACACTGCACAAATGCAAATATTCTGTAATGGTTTGAGGCCGAGCACTAGAATTATGTTGGATGCCACAGCCGGTGGTTCTTTGAATTACAAAACCGCAACGGGAGCACGAAAGATTATTGAGATCATGGCATCAAATGAACAGATGATGTTGTATGACAGAAGTGGTGGTTCAACAAGTGGTGTAATGGAATTGAATGTTATGGATGGGTTAGCTCTAGACAGGCTACTATCGAAGATGGAAGAGGTTATCGCCACTGAGATAAAGAAGGGAATGGCAGCTCTAAATATACAACCACAAGTGGCCCCCGTCAAATTGCTAAAGCAGACTAGTTGTAACCTTTGTGGAGGAGCACATAAAACTTGAGTCTGTGAAGCACTGGATGATAATGAGGTAGAAGAACTAGAACGGCTGAATTTTGTGAGTAATAACAACAGGCAGAATAACCCCTACTCTAATACGTACAATCCTAGTTGGAGAAATCATCCAAATTTTTCTTGGAGAGATCAACAAGGTGGTTCTCAGGGTCAACAAGAAGCTCAAACGAACCAATTTCCACCCAGAAAGGCTGCTTGGGAGAGCGCTATAGAAAAACTAGTTACAAGCACAAGTTCGTTCATTGAGGAGTCAAGAGCCGTCCAGAAAAATCACTCTGCATCAATAAAAAATCTTGAGACTCAAATGGGTCAACTTGCTCAACAAATGGCACAAAGAACGACTGGACATTTGCCTAGTGACACAGTTACGAATCCACGAAATTATGTCAATGTCGTGACAACAAGGAGCGGCAAGGTAAGTGAACAAGTACCACTTAAAGTCAAACAAAGTGTAAGAACTTCAAGCTCGACCCATTCAGAAGAAACAGTCACACCGACCTTAGTGGAAGAGCACACCACTCTTGAAAAGGAGGAAGAACATGTGGTACAAAAAAGGGAACCACTGCCAAAACCAGAAATTCGACTTCCGTTTCCTCAAAGGTTAAAAAAGGAAGAAACTGAAAAGCAATTTGGTAAGTTTCTTGATGTTTTTAAAAAATTACATATTAACATCCCTTTTGCACAAGCACTAGAGCAGATGCCGACATATGCTAAGTTCATGAAGGATATTCTGTTGAAAAAAAGGAAAATCGGCGGTGAAACGGTTATGCTCACCGAAGAGTGTAGTGCTATACTACAAAGGAAGTTGCCACCGAAGCTCAAGGACCCTGGAAGCTTCTCAATCCCGTGCGCTATTGGAAATAGAACTTTTGGGAAGGCTCTGTGTGATCTTGGGGCTAGTGTAAGTCTTATGCCCCTTTCCATATACAAAAAACTGGGCATTGGAAAAGTCAAAGACACACAGCTGATGCTACAATTTGCGGATCGCTCAATGAAACACCCTTATGGAGTGGTGGAAGATGTGTTGGTTAAAGTGGATAAGTTCATTTTTCCAGTGGATTTCGTGGTACTAGACATGGAGGAAGACAATGACATTCCTTTGATTTTGGGGAGACCGTTCTTAGCAATAGGGCGAGCTATGATTGATGTAGCAGATGGCACCTTAACCTTTAAGGTGAATGAGGAAACAATCACATTCAATATTTTAAAAGCCATGGAGCATTCAAACGAAAGAGAAGGGTGCAACCGAATTGAGATTTTTAATTCGATAGTCGATGAAGAAGGTGAACATCAAGGACACATTATGTCATTAGAAAGAGCGTTATGCCTACCCCAAGATGTTGTTAAAGAAAGTAAAGATCCGAATGTGAAAGAAGTTTTAGCCATGCCAGAAGCATCATCATCGTACTCCCCCCGTTTTCCCACTACATGGGAGGGGTTGAAAAGGAATGAAGATGAATATGTAGAGAAAAAGAAAGATACGCCATCGGCTGCACTCAAGCAATTGCCACCTCACTTGAAATATGTATCTCTTGGTGAGAAGGATGATGTGTTCTTCCTGTCATATATGCCACCTTGACAGTAGTTGAGACGTCAAGCTCAAGACACTAAACGAGTGCTTATTGGGAGGCAACCCAATTTTATATCCTTTGCAGCATATTTATTTATTGCATTTCAGATTTATTTTACTGCATTTAGTTCCAATTTTAGTTTCTAATTTCTAGTTCTCTTAGTTTTGATGTTTGGTATGAGCAAAGAATCAAAAAAGATGCGTTGAGAAGCGATTGTACAGCTCCAAATGACAGAACGCGCGCCCAAGCGC
>NC_021164.2:53210733-53212099 GCF_000331145.2 Cicer arietinum | reverse complement strand
TGTTATCCCTCTAGAACTTGCACTAATTCTGACTTGCATCACATGTAATTTATGCATACATTGAGGCAATTTTATTGGTCGTTTGAACCTTTCTAACTACCCTATGAAAATTTCACCCTTTGCTAGCCCCTTTGAGTCTTGCCCTTTTATTTCGGTTACTAGCCACATTACAAGAAAAACATCTGACTTTAATTAAATCACCTTACTTGGAGTTAGGTAGAAAAAAATTCTTGTCTTGATAAAATTCTAAGTTTGGGGTTGCTCATGGGATATAAACTTTCTAAGTTTGGGGTGGTGATTCTCAGAAAAAGAAAATAAAAAAAAATAATAATAAAAAGAAGAAAAACAAAATGAAAGAAGAAATAAGAAAAACAAAAACAAAAACAAAATATATCTTCTTGGTTCTTTTGTCAATGTCTGAGAATCTCCATAATGAAAAGGTGAAAAAAAAAATGGTAGAATAATCTGGAAATGTATGCCTAACTCCAAGTGGTAAAGCCTACTATCCTAAAATGTCCTACCCTTACCTAAGCCCCATTACAACCCGAAAGTCCTCAAAAAATGTATGTGTTTACTGCATTGTGATTGCTAACTAGAATTTTTTCAAGCCTATGGTAGCGTGATGCATGTTCTAGGATTTGAGTGATAAATTCATAAACATTTCTAAACACTTGAGAGAAATTTTGGTGAGATTGTGTGAAGAGAGAGTTGAATTTGATGAATGAATGCCAAGGTGTACAAATCTTGTTGTCTGTATTTTTGAAAACAACCATAGAGCATGATGAATGTTTTGCAGTAGCAAGAACTTTGAAATTTGAGTTTGATGTAATTTGAGAAATTGAATTTAAGTGTGCATTTAACAGGACCAAATATGAAATTAATTGTTGCTTGGGGACAAGCAATAGATTAAGTTTGGGGTTGTGATGACTCTTCATCATATGCATATTTTCCCACTATTTTAGTCTTATTTATCCTCAATCATCAGTTAAATTAAGGATTTATTTGATATATTTTGTTGATTTTTGTTCTTTGAGTTAATAAAATGTTTTTTGTTTTTATTTCGTTGATTAAGTAGGAATTTGTCGTAATTTTACATTGCGTTTTGTTTTAGTGCAGTGCTGAATTTTGGTGAAAAATCAACATGACATATGTGGAGTATTTCAGCCATATCTGGAGTTCTAGATGTCCAAGTAGTGTCATTCCAAGTGCTAATGAAAGATACGATCCATATCTACAACTTTCATGAAGACACCGGGACCAAATTCAGACGCAAAAGATGAGAAAAATGCAAAATACATCAGACAACAGATGCTGTGCGCCTGGAGCGCGCCCTGCGCACCTGGAGCGCATTTCTCGTGTTTCAGTT
>NC_021164.2:53208413-53210723 GCF_000331145.2 Cicer arietinum | reverse complement strand
ATCTTTTTCACTCTTGGGAACTTGGGAGACTTGTGCCCTAGCATAGAAACTCAAAGACGGCCGTTTCTAACGCCATTGAAGCAGTTTTATCAAGAATCATCCATGAATCATTCTTGTAATTCTTCTTTAATCCTTATCTTTTGTATCTCTGTCATGAGTAACTAAACCCTATTTGTTAGGGATGAGTGTAACCAGATGAAACCCTTATTTTTCTGATTTGATTTCTAGTTATATGAATGAGTTTATTGAATTGTTTTTCTCATCTCTGTGCTTAATGCTTTTTATTGCTTGATCAACATTAAAATATTCTACGATTTGTTTTTTGAAACGGAAGTGGACTTTACGAATGCTTGAGATGAGAAATTCATGAATTTGTAGTCTAGGGATAGATGCAGGTCATGAAACCAATTAAATTAGTTGCAAAGCAATAATTTACAAGAGAATTTCTATACGGTAATGCTTAATTCTAATCTTAAATCCACTAAGGAATTAGGGGTTACTTTGGAATTAAAGGTTCTGTCACTAAGACATTAGGGCAAGAATAATAAAGAGAATTCGGTAATAATTCAATAAAGGAATTCAGTAACTAGGATCAAATTAGACACCAAGGTTGGATTCGAAGTGAAACTCATCCCTGACATTTTTCTCATTATAAAAGATCAATTTTATTATTGTTGTTAATTTCAAACATTATTTCAATCAACAGTGGAACCTTTTTGTTCAATTCTAGTAATCAAGTATAATTCAATAGTAAAACGCAATCCTTGAGTTCGACACTCGGTACTACCGTTTTATTATTACTTGCAACGATTCAGTACACTTGCTGAAACGCAATCAGTATACCTTAGCAAGAGCATCATCAAACTAGATCATGAGCAACACATTATTTATAAAGTTTATTTTATTTAATTAATGATAATTATTTTTCTTGACTTTCATTTTAATACTAACACCCACATGCATGGGAAAAGTTTATTGATATTTAATGGCAATAGTTCCAAGGGAGAGGGAAAGGGAGACTTGCATGTGCCGTGGTCCCTCATGTTTTATAAGTTCATTTGAGTTATACATAATTCATTATTTTATGGTTTTATGATTAGTTAATTGTTAAACAATTTTTACATAAAAATTAATTAAATGTGTATTTTGTTAAAGATATAAGGTTGACTTGGTGATTGAGGTTGGTGAATTAAAAAGTGAAGTGATAAAAAAGTCAAAGCTTCTATTCTTACCCACAACATAATTCTAATAGTTACTAATAATATTAACATAGCACTGTCTGTTTAAAAAAGCGTGTATTTTATGTTTTTCATTAGTTATTAAATGTGTTTTTCCTTAGTTAATTAGTCTATCCAATTACAAACAAAAGAAAGATTTAATGACTACAATGATTCCACCTCACACAATTTGAAAACCAAAATAACTCTTTAGTTTTATATAAATAATAGAGTTTTGGTCATGGTCCCTTAAATATTAATTTCTATCTCTATTACTACTTAATATCAAATTGATATTATCATAATTTAAATCATCTTTTTGCAAAACATGAATACGATTGATTGGAGAGTTTTCTTGTCAAACAATATTTTTAAGCAAAAATTAGTGTAAATGTATTACATGATAGAAAAGATATCTAATTAGGTTGACACACTAAATCTCTCACCTATCATTTGCATGAGTCTAATGAATATGATTTAGATAAAAGGAAAAACTTGGAGGGACATTCAAAGAAGCATAAAAGGAAATTGTGATCAACTGTTGTCTTAATTTAATAAAAGACACACACACATATATATATATATATAGATCGTTTATGTAAAAATTTAATTTGTATAAATCTTAAAATTATTTTATATGTTATTGAAATATATCAAAATTAACGTCTAACATACTTTTATGAAATGTTAATGATCTTTTTGAGTTTCAATAATCAATCAAATAATTTTAAATTTATGTAAAATTTTACATTGGTGATTTATATGATATTAGTTTTCAATTCTACTGTAGATTTTGTAAAATTTTTATTTATCAAAATATTATTGAATAATGTAACATTATATGAGTATAATTTGATATATCCTATGTATATATATTTAAAATAATTTTTTGTGATAAAATATAAAATAATATTTTTTTAATGGTTAGATTTGTTATATATTATAATTCTATATAAAGTTATAGACTTACAGTGGTATAAAATCTTATTCCACCAATTCATCTTGCATCCACTTTTGAATGCCGATGGCCTAGTAGCAAGAAGTTTGAGAGGTGTGTAACCCTCTTTATTCGGAATTTCACCAAGTGTAGGGA
>NC_021164.2:53185578-53208403 GCF_000331145.2 Cicer arietinum | reverse complement strand
GGAATTTATCTATTATTATAAGAGCCAAATCTGTTGCAGTAATTACAAATATTAGTAATTTAGCAAATGTTTTTCTAAAATGTCCAATGTTGTAGTACATGATAAAGAATTAAGGATCATTATTAATTGTTTTTTTTTAATGGATTTACTTAATGTGTCTAAGGTAACTACTATACCATAGTTGAAAGTTATTTTTCACTAGAAAAAATAAAATTAGAGACTAAAATTAATAACAATAAACAATAAAATTTCTTTAGGGAAGGAGAGGAGTATAAAACATTGATTTTAAGTTGTTATGACAAGGTTGCATTTTTGTTCGGAAATAGTAATCTTTTCATTTTCACATTAATAAGACCGTTAGAGGTTGTTTTGGAAACATTACTTTTTTTTTTTTTGGTTCTTTTTCGTTTTTCCAATAATAAAGTGGATCATTAAGTTGTACAAAAAAAAAAGTGGGTAATTATTAGTCCTATTGTTGTCGGCTGTAAAAGATTCACATTATAATTTTAAAGAATATGATTTGAATCTTGTATTAAATAGTTGTAAAACTTATTAATATTAAATTATTATTAATAATTTCTCATTCTTCAAATAAAAATAGTGAGTAAAGAAAGTGAATTTTAAATATTCATACCATCTAGAATATTGCACATTAAAATGCTCATATAGAAATTCATAGTATGTAAATTTTCTATAGCCAATGTACAATACAACAATTATAGAAACAATTATATTTTGAAAAATTGATTTCACTCTTTAATCTAAAAGACTCTATCATTGTTGTATTTTATATCAATCAATAATATTCAAACTCATAATATGTATCTTACCGAAAAATTCATTTTGAATGGCGCAGTGAAAGATACTATCTCCATTGCTCCTAATAAGAACTTTCAATTTTTCTTCATCACAATTAATCTCATAAAAAGAGAACAAATACAAAAATGTTTATTTTTGCCAAGAAAGTAAAGCAAGAAACAAAGGCGTCTCTCCTTTCTCATTATGAATGTAATTCAAATAGGTCCTTTCACCATTTTTTCCAATTATACACTCACAAATTTCTTGAAACCCTTGTGATGCTGCAAGGTGCAAAGGTGTGTCCCCTTTCTCATTCTTCGTTTTAAGTGCTACCACATTTCCATAAAATAATATTGAATTAACAAGTCTTCCAACAACACTTTGATTGCCTTCGTTTACTGCCACGTGGAGTGCTGTCCCTCTACTTTCGTTAATGTTTATTGTGCTGAATTTTACATCTAATTCGTATAGTTTCTCAACTTCTTTCCTATTTCCTTGTAGTGTCTGCCAACAAAACTTCACCTCTAGATATTGACACACATATTCAAATAGAGTTAATTAATTGGTTATAATTTTATTTTGGTCCGTTGATGTAAATAATACTGATAAATTCGTAAAAATCTCAAGTTTAAATTCAAATCACCTTAGAATAATGGTGAAGTTAGGACAAATTTTATAGAGTGATCAAATACAAAAAAATCAAAGTTAATATATTAAACTTAATTGATAAATAAAAACATTCACAATTATATTAAAATTCACAAAAAAAACTACTTAAACAATAAAAAAAATCAAAATTAATACTTATATAAAATGTAAATTATATACGAAACAGGAAATAAAAACTAAAAATTAACTATTTAGAAATATTGAATTCGACCGTATTTCAAGAACTTAAATCCATCCATATATAATTAATTATGGGCTAAGCATAATCATAATATGTCTTTCAATGTAATGTTTTCCATTCCTTTCTCCAATTTCTAAAAAGTAATATTTTCTTTTCTCTATAATTTTAATAATTTCATTATAAAATAGGTTATATGTATTATCTGTTTGGTTAATAATAAATCAACAAATTAATTATTCTTGTTGTATTTCTTTGGACCAATAAATTTATATTTGGGGTAGCTAAATACATAGTAGGCTTAAATGAGTCTACCTATTTTGTTAAAAATGAAGTTTTAGTTCATCTATTTCAAAATTTAGTTTTTTGTCTCCCTATTACCAAATTCTTTGTTTTTTTTTTGTCTCCACCATTTTTATTTTTTATTATGTGGCACTCTTATTAATGACATGACTTGGATAAAATAATTAATATATTATTATTATTGTAATTGATTTTATTATTTATTATTAAAAATAGAATAAATAAATTTAAAATATTTTATATAAATATTTTAAAATTTTAAATTATAGTTGGATAAAATAAATATATTTTAATTTTAATTTTTATATATTTTAATTTATAAATAAAATAAATTTATTGTTTTATATCTTTATATATAAATAAAATAAATATTAAAAATTTAACAAATTTGAATATGAAAAATATTATTAAAATATTTTATATAAAATTAACTAAATTTTAAATAATTTATATAAATATTTTAAATTTATATGATTAAAAAATTTGAATAAAAGAAATAAATTTTAAATACTTTAATATATAAAGAAAATAAAATAAAATAATTTTTAATATTTTAATATATAAATATAATTAATAATGACATAGAAAACATTTTATCTAACTCACCGATGTCATCTAAGTTTCACATCATCAAAAATAGTGGAGGGATAAAAAAAATCCTAAGAATTAGTTAATAGAGAGATCAAAAAACCAGTTTTAGAAATGAGATGGTTAAAAGTTATTTTTAGACAAAATAAATGAATCAAAATTGCATTTAAATTTATATATGATTAGGGTAGCTAAACATAAAGATATACTTCCCCTAATCTCAAATATAAAAGAAATTGAGTCAACAAAAAATGTTGTATGTAGTCTAAAATTTGGACTAAATACATCAACTTTTATCAACCAAACTTTCTTATATTCAAGACTAGATGGAGTACTTACTTACTAAAACAAAACAAAGAAATTGGGGTAGCCAAAACTACCCATCAATATAAGAAGACCTTTCTCGCTATTTTAGAAAATGTCTTGTCTAACAATATTAGTATTGTTAGTTGAGTTAAGTCTTAAAAAGTAATTGGTTGCAATTTATTAATAGGAAACATGAATTTCCAACATAAATTTAACACTCAAAAAATGAAATTATAGTATGAAGTATAATCATATTAATTATAGGTATGAAGTATATTCATCTTAGTTCAATATTGATTAATCTTCGTTGAGAATTTATTAGGTATATAAAGTATGTTATTTTTTCTCAACTGCATTTTGTTCGAGTGTACAAATTGAAGATTCAATCTCTAACTATTTATTTAAGATTACAGTCGAGCTCCTTACAACTCAAACCAACCACATGTTGGTCAATGAAATTAGTCTATAATTTTGAAAATTTTAAAATATTTAAAGAGACAAAATTATATAATCATTAATAAATAAAAGAATTACTATTTTCAATAGAAGGGCTAAAAATGAAATTATTCTCCAATTTTATGGATTCTAACAGTTAGGGATGAAGTTAGATATAAATTTTCTAACTCATTTTACTAGTGACTATTTTTAATTAGTCGTGAAAAAGAATTCTTTACCGAGTTCCGTGGTGTCTGTGTTGGCATAATCTCCTTCTTCAATATGAGTCATGATTGTCTTCAAAGGTGAAAATTGAATTGAAGGATGAAGAGACAATGTGACTTTGAAAAGAGAATGTAGTTGAACTTCAAATGTAGTTTATCCCCTATGTTATTCTTCAAATGTAGTTGAATTTCCTGTTTTATACCAATCTCGAATATTTCAGTGAATTTGAAGGATATGAGAATATCAAAAGAAATTTATTCCGAACATGCTTTAGAAACACATAAGCACATAATTTTCTTTAAAGAAGCACATAATTAAAGTAAAAAAGAAAAAAAAATATTCTAAAAAGTTTGCTTCTATATATATTATACAAGTAAAGTATATTATCTCTTACTTTCCACAAAACTCATGAAATACACGCTTTTTCATGGTTATTTTTTTGGGAAGAAAATATAACTTCTTATTTAAGTTTAATCTCTCCTTATTAATTTACTTTTTTTTTCATAATTAAAATAAGAATAAATAATGGAATCTACGGTTTAAAAGATTACAAACTATCTTAATTTAAAGAATAAAAAAATTCTCGAACTCAAAACCTTAGTAATCGTACAGGCTTCTTTTTTTTCTTTGTTCTTAATAATGGTGTATATGATTGTTGCTTATAAAAAAAAAATTGTGCATAATTGGTCTGGGAGTGTTTCAACAGTTCACGAAGAATATTATGGGACTAAATGTTAAAAAGATTTTTTTTAATAATAAAAAATTAAAAAATTAAAAAAGTATCTAACCCTTTTTTTTTCTTACGTGTTTCCCGTAATATCATTAATCTATGATAACAATAATATTATTATCTTCGTGGCAGTATGAATAGGCGGCATTGTACCATGATTTGCTTTATTTTATACTTTTCGGTGGCACCTTTCTTACTTTACTTCCCATTTAAACTTGTACTCTAAAAAAATAAATGCCTCCGTCTTCCATACTTTTGCGAGAAAATGATAAATTTAATTGATTTTATATTTAAAATGAAGTAAATGATGTGTATTTGCAAATAGGGTCGGTCTAATTTATTTGGATGCCTAAAGTGAATTTTAATATAAGATTTAAAATAAATTTTCTAAATTTTGACATGAAATCACTAAATTAATATAACTAATGTTATCTAATATTTCTTTTTCAATTGATTTAATATTGTTGAGACAATATTAAATTTAAAAAAGATTTATATGTTTTAATTTTAAAATATTAAAATTTGAGACTTTTTATTATGTAAATTTCTTTTTGAGGCCTTTTGATTAAATAAAAAGTTTATTTTCCATAGAGATTTAAAACAGTTGCTTTAGTAACTTTATCCTCAAACCAACTCTAATTGTAAACAAAATTAGTACTGCTGGCCAAAACATCAAAGCCTATAAAATCTAATCGATTAATCTCGTCGGTAATATGTGTTTGTGCTTGTTAATGGTATATGTGGTGCTCCACACTTTGGAATAGTAACTAATAAGTTTACTATAGCGTCAAGAATGTTAGGTAACTCGTAATTCAAGTAAAGCATTAGTTGTATGTAATAACTAACTAACTAATCACTCAATTAGTTAGTTAGTTAGATGACAATTAGAATGAATAGGAATAAACCATGTAGAAATAGCACACTCTATTCATTCAATAAATCAAGTCCTACAATTCAAATACTCGTGTATTTTTCTGTTACTTGCACTTGAAGCAACAACTTGAAAGCTAACAATTGGTATCCAGAGCCTTAAGAATTGATCCAAATCAAAGAGGTAAACACAAGTGGAGTGTGATGATTAAAACATGAGTGAAGTGAGGATGAGTTCATGTGCAAATGATGGAAATTTTCCTGCCCATATACCACACTTTGATGGAAGATATTGGGATAGATGGAGAATGCAAATTCAAGCATTGTTTGGATTTCAAGAAGTGTTAGAAATCATAGAAAATGGTTTTGAGGATCTGGGAGCTATCCAACAGAGGAGTAGAGATCAAGTTTTAAATAAAACAAGAAGAAAGATTGTAAAGCTACATTCGTCCTTCATCAATGCCTTGATACAACCAAATTTGACAAGATATCTGATGCAAAAAGTCCAAAAGAAGCCTGATACATTCTTAAGAAGTGTTATTCAGGAGGAACCAAGGTAAATAAGGTGAAGTTATGGACCTTACAAAGGAAGTTCGAGCTGCAGCAGATGAAGGAACAAGAAAAGGTGTCATATATGATTTCAAGATTAAGAACAATCACAAATCATATGGCTGGATGTGGTGATAAGCTGACACATCCCATATTTGATTACATTGTGTGTGCCATTGAAGAATCCAAAGACATTTTAACATTGATGTCTTGAAGAATTGAAGGAAACATTAGAAGCAAGAGAATTGAGAATGGATGAAAGGAATGCAGTGAAGTATGGGAATCAAGCACTCGCAACACAAGTTCATAAGAAAGGAGATCAGAAAAAGATGTGGAAGAAGAATAAATTCAAGAAGTTTGAGGATAGGTCTGAGTCTTCTGGGCTGGAAAGGAAAACATAAGAAAAAGGAAGAGGATGAGGCATGTTATGCATAAGAGGATGATTCAGATTCAGACACAGTCTTGTAGATGGCTACCACGAATGAAGAACCTTATCAATACCAATTTTGGTTCCTTGATATTGGATGCTCCAATCACATTATAGGTCACAAAGAATGGATGATGGATACTGATACATCAAGAAGAAGCAATATCAGGTTTGCTGATGAAAGAACCTTGGAAGCTGAAGGTGTTGGCAACATGGTGATCAAAAGAAGAAATGGCAAGAAAATGGTGATTGAGAATGTGTTGTATGTGCCAGGGATGAGAAACAACTTATTAAGCATAGGCTAGCTGATTCAGAAAGGATTTCAGCTAATTATGAAGAATGATGCACTAGAAGCGTATGATGGACAAAAGAAGATGATATTGAAGGTTCTTCTCTCAAATAATAGAACCTTTGTTATTAACATACAAGTTACAGACATCCAATGGATGAAGGTAGTAAGCTTAGTTGATGAAAACTGGTTGTGGCATTCAAGGTTTGACCATTTGAATTTCAAGAGATTGCAGCAGCTAGGAACCAAGAAGATGATCAGTGGAATTCCTATGATTGATGCTCCTGAGAAGGTTTGTGATGTGTGTATGGCAGGAAAACAATCAAGGAACTTCTTCAAATCACAAGTGCAAGCAAGAGCAAAGGATTATCTTGAAATGGCTCATAGCGACATATGTGGACCATTTGATGTGCCATCATTAGGAGGTAGTAAGTACTTCTTTTGTTGATGAATTTAGTAGAATGTTGTGGATTTATTTGATAAAAACAAAAGATGAAGCACTTGAAATGTTCAAGAATTTCAAGGTGAAAGTTGAAATTCAAAGTGAAAAAATTGTAAAAGTGTGAAGGACAAATGGATGTGGTGAGTATACATCACATGAGTTTGAGGAAGAAACATGAAGTGACTGCCCCTTACACACCTCAACATAATGGACTGACTGAAAGAAGAAACATAACTATCCTATACATGACTAGAAATATGTCGAAGGGAAAAGAATTGCCACACAAATTCTGGGGGGAGGCTGCATCAACTGCTGCCTACATCTTGAATAAATGTCCAACAAAGAATTTGTTACAGCATGATGTAGCCAGCTACATGGATCTGCATTCGAATACAAGCACAAATTGTTTGAAAAATTTGAACGTTACAGAAGTGTATTCGACTATACTTAGGCTGTAGCCAAATACAACTGCGAAGCAATGCAATTTTTCAATTCTGATTCAATCTGGATCATTGCATATGTTCATTAATCCTCTGGGAACGATTGCCATTGATCTGAAGTGATGTCTTAGGAGTATAAATACTTCCTAGTCTCAAGTTTAACAAAAAAATCTTATAACAACTTTATGAAATATTTTGTAAATTATTCAAAGTCATACATTCATATTTCAAATACATGTTTTACATTGTCATATCATTGAGAAATATTCTCTGTTGTACTTGAAATTATATTAGACTGTTATCATTGTACAAAGAAAACATATCAACTGTTATATTATCTTGATTTCAGTCAAAATCATTGTTGTAAAATCATTCAAGTTATTGTGTAAATTGAGGAGAGTGGTGTACTTTCTTCAAGTGTTGTAAACTAGGATAGTGGTGGGCTATCTTAGGAATATTGTTAGAAGTTTGTAACATAAGTCATAGAGTTAGACTTGTACTAATTCTAACAATAGTGGAAAATCTCTTGTGGTGTGCAAGAGGATTGGATGTACCCTTGGTTGAAAGGGAAACTAGGATAAATCGTTGTGTTCTTTATTTTTCTTCCATTTACATTTTACTATACTCTAATCATAGTTAGAAAAATAATCCACTAAGTCTCTAAAAACCAAAAAATTTCTAAACACCTAATTCACTTCCCTTTTAGGTGCGCATCTGCACTAATAATTGGTATCAGAGTAGGTTCTAGAAATTTACTCATCGATTCTTATTCATGGCTTCCGCACAACCAGTGTTTAGAGATGGTTGTAGTAGCAATAAACCACCATACTTTGTTGGAGAACACTATGACTTCTGGAAGATACGCATGCAAACATATTTTGAGGCACAAGGAGATGATATTTTGGATGCAGTAGAAAATGGCCCATATGTCCCAATGACAGTTATCGATAATAAAGAAGAAATAAAGATAAAAGCCTCATGGAATTATGATGACAAAAGAAAAGTGTTGTTTGACAAAAAGGCCAAAAACATGTTACAATTGGCACTTGGAATTGACGAATTTTTCCATGTATCTCACTGGAAAACTGCCAAAGAAATCTAAGATACTCTTGATGTAACTCATGAAGGAACTGTTGAGGTAAAACGTTCTAAACTTAATACTTTACCTCAAGAATATGAATTGTTTCGTATGCAGCCCGGAGAACTTATTCCGGACTTGCAGAAAAGATTTTCTTATCTGACCAACCACTAAACGACGCTTGGCAAGACCTTCACTAATAATGCATTGAACCTTAAAGTTCTAAGATCATTAACAAGGGCGTGGCAACCTAAAGTAACGACAATTTCTGAAAAGAAAAGCTTGTCAAAGATGTCTCTTTCTGAACTTTTCGAAAAACTCTAAGAACATGATATTGAACTTGGAAGACTAGAAAATAATGAAATTCTAGAAAAGAAGCCAAAGAGAATTACCTTGAAAATGGAGTCAAGAAAACAAATAGATGATGAGAAATCAGATGGAGATGAGTACATCACCTTCCTAGTAAAGAAATTTGGTATGTTCCTTCAAAACGATAAAACTTTTAAGAAAAGGAAAACTTTCAGGACGAAGGATCTCTCCACTACAAATCAAAACTTCACTTGTTTTGAGTGTGGCAAGCAAGGACACATAAAAGCGAAGTGTCCAAATTTTGTCCAGAAAACTGTTCTCAAGAAGAAAGAATTCAAAAATGCCTATATAGCATGGGAGGACAATGAAGTCAGGTCATCATCGGATTCAGACAGTGACGAATGTACAAATGTTGCTTTGATGGCATCACACCAATATGACGAGGAAGAAAAGGTTAGTAACAAAGATTCTGCTCATAATAATGATGATAATAATGAATTACTTATTGAGTGTAATGATGCTCAAGATGCAAAAAAAAAAAAAAAAAGAATTACATATGGAATGTAAAATTATGTGCCAAACAGTGTCAACTCAAAAGAAACAAATTTCATATCTTAAAGAGAAAATGGACACTATGGAAAAATACTTTGAAAAATTAAAACATAATTCTACATGTAATAAGTGTGATTCTGTTTCTTTTAAAATTATCCAACTAAAGAGAGTCATTGAAAAATATGAAAAGGGACAAGTTGGATTGGAGAATATTCTTAATATGAAAAGATATTCCAATGACAAGAGTGACCTTGGTTATTCAAAATTTGATAAACCAAGTATTAATAAAACTATCTTTGTTAAGGCAAATGACCAATCAAACAAAGAGAAAGTTATAGTTGTGCAAAATGATCATCATTCTTCTAAGAAGAATTGTGTTCAAAAGAATTCTCATATGGCTACATATAGAAGTAAATCTACTCCTACATGGTTTTGTAAGACCCTTAATTTTTAATCCTAATTTATGCAATTTTATGGTATATTCTGAGTTAAATGACAAAAATATATTTTTGGTGACCCGATTAAAATTATTCGTCGATGAATAATTTAGTTTAATTACGGTGAACCTTTTGCCGAAGAATTTTTTTTTTTTGAGATGTAGGGTTTTTCAGAAAAATTCATCTGCCGATTGAATTGCGGCGAAAGTAGATATTTATCTAAAAAAATGGTTTAAGATGTGATGCGATGGGATGGTAATAATGATGATGACTTTATAAAATATCTATATAATTAGATATTTGTTGGAGTTGGTTTTAATTATTATATATATATATATATATATATATATATATATATATATATATATATATAGTTGAAAGAAAGAGAAACCGAAAAACATTTTCTCCCTTTTCAGCCTTGCCTTCGTCTTCTTCTTCTTTTTGTTTCGAAAATATTAGTGTTGGTGGTTTTCAAAACCGCAAAACACAAACCTCCACTTTTCTTCAACTTCTAAGCTTCGTTTCGAGAAGTGACAGAAGGGAAAGTTGCTCATCTACATGCTAGGTGCTAGTGAGCCAACTTTGGAAGCGAAGACGCGAGCAAAGTTTTTACGGTAATTAATCACGGTACCGTAATCGGTTGTTAAAGCTACCGTTGAGGTAAGGGCTCCTTCCAAACTTTTAGTTTGCATTTAGGACCTTATATGTAAATTTGTGGAAAATAAGTTTGATGCGTTTGAGGTATATTTGTGGAAAAATGAATTTAATTCAATTTATGAAGGAATTAGTGGAATTTGAATTTGATGTGTTTGATGTGTGGTTTGTGGTGATTCATGTTTGGTGTGATTGATGTGTTCATAATTAATATTATGAATTTTCGGAGAAGAAGTTTATGTGAATTGGTGGAAAATGAATTTAATTCAATTTATGTATCGATTGAATTTGGAAATGTGATTTATGTGAATTAGTGAAATTTGAATTTGATGTGTTTGAGGTGTGGTTTGTGGTGATTCATGTTTGGTGTGATTGATGTGTTCATAATTAATATTATGAATTTTTGAAGAAGAAATTTATGTGAATTGGTTGAAAATGAATTTAATTCAATTTTTGTATGGATTGAATTTGGAGATGTGATTTATGTGTGTTTGTGGAAATTGAAATTGGTGTGAATAAATATGCTTGAGTATGCTCTGTGTTGTATTTGAAAAATCATTAGTGTTAAATAAGTATTAAAAATGGGGAATCTTTTAATAAGTGCATTTACTTAATGGTTGTGGTGAAAAGAGTCAGAGTATGCTCATGCATTTCATTGTACATGGTGACCGGATGGGTCATGGTGATAGTGGTGACCAGATGGGCCACGAGATGATGCCATGTGATTTGTTGGTTCATCTTATCCCTACGGGGATTATCACGTCGTGCTGATCTGTGAGAGATTGCACTCTAGAATGTGCTGATCTATGAACGATTGCACTCTAGAAAACAGTGTAAGGCATGTGATAGGCGACACTTTAGTAAATCGTTCGGGCCTGTGATGGGTGGCACCTTGGTAATTAGTACAAGGCCTGTGATATGCGGAACAATTATGATTTACGCCCCTTCGAGGAGGGTTTTGGTTGGAATTCCAGAATCATGCATTTTGGCATATACGCATTGCATTAGGGTGCTTGGCACGCGAGTCATGTTTGTTATACTATGATGATTGTATAAACATACTCGGTTGTTGTTTGTGATTGTGTCGTAATTGCTAAGTGTGATGATTGACATTGTGTTGTAAGTGTTGAATGATTTTGAAACGTTTTCAAAACTAAAAATCTGCATTTTTCACAGTTGTATTCGAATACGGCAGGACTGTATTCGAATACGATAGCACAAAGTTTGCTACTGACTTAGGATTTCGCACTTGTATTTGAATACGACAGGACTGTATTCGAATATGTGTAATTGAATACAACATGATTGTATTCAAATACGACATGATAATTTTTGCTACTGACTTATGAATTAGCATTGTATTCGAATACGAGTTTGCTGTATTCGAATACGACAATGCAATTTTGTTAATAACTTCATTTTTCAACCTTGATTATGCATGTTTGACATATGAAAACCTTTTCAGGGTGTATGCTAAGTTGAAAGGTTATTTTGTGCATTTGAAGTTTAAATGTTATGTGATATTTGTTATTTTCGGTTGGTGACCCTTTAGAATTATTGTGGAATTTGGGCTTTGCCCTCAGATGATACTATTATTGTGGACCGGGCATATACCCCAAGTTATTAGAGTGTTGAGTCATGCTGGAATTGCAACGACGTCGAAGATGCAACATAAAGATGATTTTTGGATTGGTAATCGGAAGTAGTGAGACTTGATGCCACTATTGGATCCTCAGTACCCAGTTACCCTTAATTGGATAAATGTTTAGCTTACGATTTTATTTAAGAATTTTATTTATTCCCCCTTTCTTATTTCAAGGTTGTTGTAGCAATGGAACTTATGTATTTGTAACAAACTATTTTAGCCGGTTGTATATTATGATGTCATTATTATTGACTTTTTTTGTTTGTGCTATGACTTGGTATTTTTTTTAATAAGTTGAATTTGTTTTGTTTTGAAAAAAAAAATACATCTGCGCTGTTAAAAATCGGGGTGTTACAGTTTTATTGTGGGTTAAATGGCCACACACTTAATGCTTGTCATTTTAGGAATTTTGGTGTTCCAAATGGGCATTATGTGTGGATCAAGAAATGTACCAATACTCAAGGACCCAAAGCACTTTGGGTACCTAACAAACTATGATCCTGTTTTGTAGGAATACATAAAAGGTACCTCTAATATGTGGTACTTGGATAACGGATTTTCAAAACATATGACTGGTGGCAAAACAAAATTTTCAGCACTTAGTCTTGAAACAAAAGGTTATATGATCTATGAAGATAACAACAAGGGTAAAATTTTGGGCATTGGAAAGGTTGGTGCAACCCCATCTCCTTCAATTGAAGATGTTCTATATGTTGAAGGATTAAAGCACAATCTTATTAGCATTAGCCAGCTTTGTGACAAGGGTTACAAAATAGCTTTCATTAAAGATGAATGCATTACTCGAAATGAGGTATCAAATTAAATCCAGTTTGTTGGCTAGCGATTTAAAAATATTTTTATAATTACTCTTGATGATTTATCCTTGAGAATGAAATGTCTTATGGTAAGTGATAACAATGATGCATGGCTATGGCATAAAAGATTTGCACATATCCATATGGATCATTTAAACAAGTTAGTCAAGCATGAACTTGTTGTAGGCTTAGCAAAGATGAAATTCATTAAGGACAAATTATGTAATGCTTGTCAAAAGGGTAAGCAAACTAAGGTTTTCTTAAAACCCAATAATTTTGTATCAACTTCAAGAACACTTCAATTGATACACATGAACTTGTTTGGTCCATCAAGAACTAAAAGTCTTGGTGGAAATTCATACGAACTAGTAATTGGTGATGATTTCTCAAGATTCACTTGCACCTTATTTTTGGTAAATAAAAATGAAGCTTTTAAAGCATTTAAAAATTATGCCAAACTAGTCCAAAATGAACAAGCAACCAGAATTGTATCATTAAGAAGTGATCACAGAGGAGAATTTTAAAATGCTTCTTTTATAGAGTATTGTGAACAAAGTAGAATCTTCCATAACTTTGTTGCACCAAGAACACCTCAACAAAATGGAGTTGTTGAGAGAAAGAATAGATCATTGGTAGAACTTGCAAGGACCATGCTAAGCGACTCAGTTTTACCAAAATACTTTTGGATAGATGTTGTAAGTACAACTTGTTATGTATCCAACCGAGTAATAATTCGACCAATCCTAAAGAAGACTCCTTATGAACTATATAAAGGTAGAAAGCCAAACATCTCTCACTTTCACATATTTGGCTGTAAATGCTTTGTGCTGAGTAATGGTGAGAAAAATCTTGGAAAATTCGACGAGAATGCCGATGAAGGTATCTTTATTGGTTATTCCTTATCTAGTAAAACTTTTAGAATTTTTAATAAAATAACTTTATTAGTAGAAGAATCTATGGATGTATCATTTGATGAATCTAAACCTTTGAAAAAGGATAAATATATCTCTTGTGACGATGATGATTTTATAAGTGATGATATAAGCAAAGACAATCAAGTTGGTCAATCAATTCAAAAGAATGAAGTCATTATTGAGCATCAAGATCAACATAATGATTTCTCTCAAGAATGGAAAACTCATCGAGATCTCCCCATTGACAACATTATTGGTGATATCAACAAAGGAGGTACTACAAGGCTCAAACTCCAGGATGCTTGTTTGAATATGACATTTGTCTCTCAAATAGAACCTTCTAAGGTAGGTGAAGCACTTAAGGACGATCAATGGATACTTGCCATGCAAGAATAACTAAACCAATTTGAAAGAAAAAAGTGTGGGAGCTTGTTCCAAATCTTGGCAATAAACACATCATTGGTATGAAATGGGTGTTTAAGAATAAACTATATGAAAATGGTATAGTTGTTCGAAACAAGGCAAGGTTGGTTGCTCAAGGATACAACCAAGAAAAAGGGATCGACTTTGATGAAACATTTACTCTGGTAGCAAGGTTAGAAGCAATCCGATTATTACTTGCTTATGCTTGCTCATTGGATTTTGAATTATTTCAGATGGATGTCAAAAGTGCTTTTCTAAATGGCTACATTAATGAGGAGGTGTATGTCAAACAGCCACCCGACTTTGAAGACTTCAAGAATCCTTCACATGTCTTCAAAGTAAAGAAAGCCCTGTATGGTTTGAAACAAGCTCCAAGAGCTTGGTATAATAGGCTAAGTAACTTTCTATGTGAACGAGGATTTGAAAAGGGTAAAGTTGATAAGACATTATTCATTAAAAGGACTAATGATCACACTTTACTTGTTCAAATCTACGTTTACGATATCATATTTGGATCAACCAATAATAAAATATGTGAAGAATTCTCAATAATGATGCAAGGAGAATTTGAAATGTCTATGATGAGTAAGTTGAATTATTTCCTTGGACTTCACATCAAGCAACTCAAGAATGACATTTTCATCAATCAAGCAAAGTATTGTAAGGAACTGTTAAAGAGATTTCATATGGATAGCAGTAAAGAAAGTGCAACTCCTATGGGCCCCGGAACTTATGTAGATAAAGATGAAACTGGTAAATCAATAGATATATCAAAATATCGAGGTATGATTGGTTCTCTTTTATATTTAACGGCCAGTTGACCAGATACCTTCAATGTCTGTTTATGTGCAAGGTTTCAGGAAGATCCTAAGGAATCGCATCTTGTAGAAGTAAATCGAATAATGAAATATTTGAAAGGAACAATCAATGTTGGCTTATGGTATCCAAAAGGCAGTTTATGCAATCTTGTTAGTTATTATGATTCTGACTATGTAGGATCTAAAATAGAACAAAAAAGCACAAGCGGCACTTGCCATATCTTAGGTATTGCATTAGTGTCATGGTTCTGTAAAAAGCAACCATGTGTGGCTCTAAGCACTGCTGAAGTAGAATACATAGTAGTAGGATGTTGCTGTGCACAGATTCTATGGCTCAAGCAATAGTTATGTGACTATGGACTTGATCTCGGATGCATCCCTCTAAGATGTGACAATACTAGTGCTATCAATATCACAAAGAACCCAGTCATGCATTCTCGGACCAAACATATTGACATACGCCAGCACTTTCTGTGAGATCATGTGCTCAAGGGCAATGTTGAAGTAACATTTATGGATACACATAATCAACTTGCAGATATCTTCACAAAGCCTTTGCCTAAAGATGCATTCTATAAGATACGAAGAAAACTTGACATTCTAAATGAAAATGATAACTAATACAAGGTATTGATACTTTGTAAGTCACTTCTTTTTCAAAATCTTGAATCTTCACTTGGTAAGTTGATAGATTTGAATCTTTAATGTATGAATATGTGCCTTATCAACATGATTATGTCTTTTAAATATTGTCTTTCAGTGAAAAATCGAGTTAAAAATTAAATTTTTTTTCTCGTAGTCGAATACACATAGTCTGTATTCGAATACACGTTTCCAAAAAACTCTATATTCAACTACAACCAGTGTGTAGTCGAATACAAATTCAAAGTTTTGCCTATATAAATACGTTTTTGCATTTTTTTAGGTCACTTGCTTAAAACCCAATAGCCGAATACAATTTCTCATTCACTCTCATTTCTCCAAGACTTCATCCAATCTTACATACAAACCTTCCCAAATCTATTCAATATCATCAATTGCATCTAAGATTACTCCCAACTCAACATCAAAACCCCAAATCCCCAACTTTTTCCCCAAAATCTGAAAACTTCAACCTCTTTAATCATTACCATGGATGCACGAAAAAGAGGTTCTTGATCCAAGCATGCTTTAGTGGGTCCTTCAAAAAGGAGGGCGAAGAATGACAATGTTGCAGACCTATCAAGAATACTTCATTCACCAGAAGAAATCGACCGGTTCAGAACCTACTTCTCGGATAAAAAGCTGATAACTCCAAAATGTGGTACATTTGACTCTTTCTTAGCTTTTAAATTTCCTGAGTTACTTAGGGCACAACATTTGGAGGCATTCATTAGTTACAATGGCCCCATATATGTTGATTTAGTTAGGGTGTTTTACTGCAACCTTAAGAAAGAAGGATTTAAATTGGTATCTCAAGTGAAAGGCAAATATATTGAGTTGAAAACTCGTACAATTGGAGAAATTCTACAGGTACCATTTGAAGGTTAGAAATTTAGGCCTGAAAATTTGTGTGAGTGGGAAAATGTGGCCATATATGATGCTTATGTGTCCTTGTACCATTTTGACAAAAATACCATGAAAACAAAACGGGCACATGCTGGTTCTGAATTTGCTAAGTAACGGTATGGTGTTGGCAATTTGACTGGTCATGGGAAGAAGATGCAGAAGAAACAACATCAGATGATGATCACGTTTCAAATTGCATGGTCATGGACAAGCTCAACTCCCTTTAAGCTTTTATCACTACACAGTTTCAGACTGTGGACACCTCCATTAACAACAGATTCCAAAATATTGAGACAACCATTGCCCAGAACCATGAGTCTATGTTGAATGAACTAAATGGCCTGGTTGTCAAGATTGACCACCTTCACCTCCCACTGGATGATAACATGTAGTTGGCTACTATAGTTTATGTTATTCACTTTTAATGCTGTGTAAAACATTTCGCTTAACTTCTTAAATTTGCTGATGTATGAGTTGACATGTTTAACTTTTTAATATGCTTTTGATGCTATTTTCCGTATTTTATGTGATGTTTTTTTTTTCCTATATACTTTGAATGCTTGGAATATTTGTTTGTTGTTTTTCTTCCTTTTTGATCGTGTCAAAAGGGGGAGAAAATTGTATGTTGTTGTTGTTAAAGAATTTGTAGATTTTCAAATTTTCAAAACATAATGGCATGAACTCAAGATCAAAGGGGGAGTAAGCATGCATTAAGGGGGAGAAAAATCAAAACGATCAACACTTTGAAGTTTCAACAAAAACAAGGTTTTGTCATCGTCAAAAAGGGGGAAAATGTAAAATAGTTAGGTTTTTTATGAAGACAAAGACCAAGGAAAGTGATCAAGTTGCAAGTTCAAAGAGAAGTCAACAATCAAGTCAACTACTATCAATATGCTAGAAGACTTATAATTTAAGGTACATGATGCAATCTAATATTGTTATATTTCAAATGCACATGAGAACCTTCTATTTTAGCTTGTGCATCAAAAAAAATTTGAAAGTGTCAAAATGCATGAATAATGTTTGAAAATCAAGTTTTTGACCAAAGTCAAGGTTGTATTCGACTACATATATGTGTAGCCGAATACAAATGAAGTCAGTAGCAAAAACTGCACAACTATATTTGACTATAGCATGTTGTAGCCGAATACAAACTCAAGTTTGTAGCAAAAACTACATATATGTATTCGACTATAGGATGTTGTACCCGAATACAAATACCAAATCAGTAGCTAAAACTACACTTTTGTATTCGAATACAACATGTTGTAGCCAAATACAAAATCAAGTCAGTGGCAAAATTCAGTCATCTGTATTCGACTATAAGGATTTGTATTTGAATACAAGCTTAAAATTTTGAAATAAAAATGAACGTTACATAGGTGTATTCAACTACACTTAAACTGTAGCCGAATACAACTGCGAAGCAATGCAATTTTTCAGTTCAGATTCAATTTGGATCATTGCATATGTTCATCAAACCTCTAAAAACGATTGCCACTGATCTGAAGTGATATCTAAGGAGTATAATCACTTCATAGATTCAGATTTAACTTAACAATCTTAACTTCAATCTTAGAACAACTTTGAACAACTTTCTGAAGTATTTTGTGAATTATTCAAAGTCTTACTTTCATATTTCAAGTACATGTTTTATATTATCATATCATTGAGAAATGTTCTCTTTTGTACTTGAAATTATACTAGACTGTTATCATTGTACAAAGAAAACATATCAACTATTATATTCTCTTGATTTTAGTCAAAATCATTGTTGTAAAATCATTCCAGTTATTGTGTAAATTGAGGATAGTGGAGTACTTTCTTCAAGTGTTGTAAACTAGGATAGTGGTGTGCTATCTTAGGCAGATTGTTAGAAATTTGTAACATAAGTCATAGAGTTAGACTTGTACTTATTCTAACAATAGTGGAAAATCTCTTGTGGTGTGCAAGAGGACTGGATGTACCCTTGGTTGAAAGGGGAACCAGGATAAATCGTTGTGTTCTTTATTTTTCTCCCATTTACATTTTACTATACTTTAATCATAGTCAGAAAAATAATCCACTAAGTCTCTAAAAACAAGAAAATTTCTAAACACCTAATTCACGCCCCTCTTAGTTGTGCCTCTATACTAACATAAAAGAGTTTTAAGTATACAATGACAACAAAATTGACAAAAGTGGAGATCTAGTTCACTTTGCTTTATTTGAAAATATAGAACCTTTGAATGTTGAAAAAGCTATGAAGAGAGGACCCAAGAAGAAAATAATGATAGAAGAAATCAATGCAATTATGAAGAATTAGAGTTGGTCCTTGAGTGACTTACCTCCAAAACTTAAGCAGATAAAAGTGAAATGGGTCTATAAACTCAAGCTAAATCCAGATGGAACAATTGCTAAATAAAAATCTAGATTGGTTGCCAAAAGATTCTTACAAAAGGCAGACATAAACTACTATGAGGTAATAGCATTGGCTTGTGCTAGAGGTTGGCTGATGTACCAGCTTGGTTTGAAATCTGCATTTTTGAATGGATTTCTTGAAGAAAAAGTGTATGTCTCTCAACCACCAGGATTTGTGATTAAGTGAAAGGAGGATAAAGTGCTCAGATTGAGAAAAACTCTATATGGCTTGAAGTAAGCCCTAAGAGTTTGGAACAAAAGAATTGACCCATTCCTAATTAACATTGGCTTCATCAAGTGCACAGTAGAATATTGAGTTTATGTGAAGCATTACACACTGAATAAAGGGCTAGCAATGCTCTTACTGTGCCTGTATGCGGATGACCTGCTGGTAACTGGCAGCAGCAGAAAATAAATTGAAGAATTCAAGGAAATCATGAAAAATGAATTTGAAATGTCAGATCTGGGAAAGCTGACTTATTTCTTAGGAATGGAATTCACTAGGACATAAGCATGGTTTGTGATGCATTAGAGGAAGTATGATGGAAAATTATTTAGAAGATTTGACATGGCTGGCTGCAACCCTGTTGTCACACACATTGAAATCAATGTAAAGCTAGGGAAATAAGTTGAAGAGGAACTGGTTGACACTACTTTATTCAAGCAGACTATTTGTTTCCTAAGGTAGTTGTGCAACACAAGACCTAACATTTTCTATAGTGTGGGTGTCATTAGCAAATTCATTGAGAGTGCCAAGCATTTTCACTGGTTTGCAGTCAAGAGAATCATGAGATACATTCAAGGTACATTGGAACATGAAGACTTAGTAGGCTATCCAGATTCTGATTGGTGTGGAGATAAGAATGACAGAAGAAACACATCATGCTATGTATTCAAATTCATGAAATCTCCAATATCATGGAGCTCAGAGAAGTAGCCAATCATAACATTGTCATCATGGGAAGTTGAATATATTGCTTGCAGCTATGCAGCCTGCCAAGCACTATGGTTGGAATCATTGATAGAAGATTTGAAGATTGAAGTGGGCAAGCCAGTGCCATTGATGATTGACAACATCTCAAACATAAATCTAGCAAAGAATCTTGTATCTCATGGAAGAAGCAAGCACATTGAAACAAGGTTTCATTCCCTAAGAGATCAAGTTGGTAAATGCAAACTTAAGCTCATATATTGTCAAACTGAAATGCAAGTGGCTGACATTATGAACAAGGCGTTGAGGACAAACATATTTGAGAAGTTGATAGCGTTTCAGCAAGTGTACTGAATCGTTGCAAGTAATAATAAAACGGTAGTACCGAGTGTCGAACTCAAGGATTGCGTTTTACTATTGAATTATATTTAGTTACTAAAATTGAACAAAAAGTTCCCAAGTTGATTGATATAATAATTAAAATTGACAGTAGTAGTAAAATTGATCCTTTATAAATTGAGAAAAATGTCAGGGATGAGTTTCACTTCGAATCCAACCTTGGTGTCTAATTTGATCCTAGTTATTGAATTCCTTTATTGAATTATTACCGAATTCTCTTTATTATTCTTGCCCTAATGTCTTAGTGACAAAACCTTTAATTCCAAAGTAACCCCTAATTCCTTAGTAGATTTAAGATTAGAATTAAGCATTACCGTATAGAAATTCTCTTGTAAATTATTGCTTTGCAACTAATTTAATTGGTTTCATGACCTGCACCTATGTCTAGACTACAAATTCATGAATTTCTCATCTCAAGCATTTGTAAAGTCCACTTCCGTTTCAAAATACAAATCATAGAACATTTTAATGTTGATCAAGCAATAAAAAGCATTAAGCATAGAGATGAGAAAAATAATTCAATAAACTCATTCATATAACTAGAAATCAAATCATAAAAATAAGGGTTTCATCTTGTTACACTCATCCCTAACAAATAGGGTTTAGTTACTCATGACAGAGATAAAAGAGATAGAGATTAGAGAAGAATTACAAGAAGGATTCATGAATGATTCTTGATAAAACTGCTCCAATCGCGTTAGAAACAGCCGTCTTTGAGTTTCTATGCTACGGCGCAAGTCTCCCAACTTTCCAAGAGTGAAAAGGATCCTTAAAACAGTAAAAATCTGCATTTTTATGGTTGCTGGTGCGGGTCGCGCGCCCCAGGCGCGTTTGGACGCGCTTCAACGCGTTTGGGCAGTAGCAGATGCTGGAAAAAGCGTTTGGCTTGTGCTCGGGCGCGCTCGGGCGCTCAGCATCTGATGTCCGGCGTATATTGCATTTTTCTCCTCTTTCGAGTCTGAATTTGATTCCGATGTCTTCATGAAAGGTGTAGCTATAGATCTTAGCTTTCATTTGCACTGTGTTTGACCCCAATTGAACATCTTCAACTCCAGATATGGCTGAAATACTCTACATATGTCATGTTGATTTCTCACCAAAATTCAGCACTGCACTAAAACAAAACGCAATGTAAAATTACGACAAATTCCTACTTAATCAACGAAATAAAAACAAAAAACATTTTATCAACTCAAAGAACAAAAATCAACAAAATATATCAAATAAATCATTAATTTAACTAATGATTGAGGATAAATAAGACTAAAATAGTGGGAAAATATGCATATGACGAAGAGTCATCACAACCCCAAACTTAATCTATTGCTTGTCCACAAGCAACAATTAATTTCATATTTGGTCCTGTTAAATGCACACTTAAATTCAATTTCTCAAATTACATCAAACTCAAATTTCAAAGTTCTTGCTACTGCAAAACATTCATCATGCTCTATGGTTGTTTTCAAAAAATACAGACAACAAGATTTGTACACCTTGGCATTCATTCATCAAATTCAACTCTCTCTTCACACAATCTCACCAAAATTTCTCTCAAGTGTTTAGAAAGGTTTATGAATTTATCACTCAAATCCTAGAACATGCATCACGATACCATAGGCTTGAAAAAATTCTAGTTAGCACTCACAATGCAGTAAACACATAATTTTTGGAGGACTTTCGGGTTGTAATGGGGCTTAGGTAAGGGTAGGACATTTTAGGATGGTAGGCTTTACCACTTGGAGTTAGGCATACATTTCCACCTTATTCTACCATTTTTTTTTTCTTCACCTTTTTATTATGGAGATTCTCAGACATTGACAACAGAACCAAGAAGATTCATTTTATTTTTCTTCTTTTTATATTATTTTATTTTATTTTATTTTCTTTTTCTGAGAATCACCACCCCAAACTTAGAAAGTTGCTATCCCATGAGCAACCCCAAACTTAGAATTTTATCAAGACAAGAATTTTTTTCTACCTAACTCCAAGTAAGGTGATTTAATTAAAGTCAGATGTTTTGCTTGTAATGTGGCTAGTAACCGAAATAAAAAGTCAAGCCTCAAAGGGGCTAGCAAAGGGTAAAATTTTCATAGGGTAGTTAGAAAGGCTCAAACGACCAATAAAATTGCCTCAATGTATGCATAAATTACAAGTGATGCAAGTCAGAATTAGTGCAAGTTCTAGAGGGATAACACATGTCTGGATAATCACACAACAAAGAATTTAAGTGTTTAGGCTCAAAAGCTCACAGCTAGGATAATAAGAGAGAGTATGAACAATCAAAATAAAGCCAACATGCTTCTGAAAAGTTAAAATTGTATTTTTGAAAAATTGATGGCATATTAGCCTTCTACAACCATTTAGTAATCAAGAATGCATGCATTAGGAAGACTTGTCGACTTGAGCAATAACATAATCTAAGAAATGAAATTTAACTGGCAAAATCAAAAACAGGAATTTTGAGATCAAGTGCAAGTCAATATGACTGTTTCATCATAGTACACATTTAGTGAAAGGAAAAAAAACATGAAGAGAAGAAAGTCAACATATACTGACATTAAACAAAGAAAACGAGAAAACAGAAAGAAACAAGACAAACAACAGTAAGAGAAAAAAAAAAGGAAAGAAAACTTCTCTCAATTTAGTAGTTCAA
>NC_021164.2:53142715-53184240 GCF_000331145.2 Cicer arietinum | reverse complement strand
TTATCGATCGTCGGTGTCAAACTATAGGTTGTTGTTGTGTTTCTCTTTGGTTCTATGGCTACTGCAGCTCCTTTCTTACTTTTCTTATTTTTATTTTATTAACATAATTAGGGTTAACATAAATGGGTCAAGCCCATTTGTCCCTTATTTAATATATGTTTTACTATTATACTATTATTATTTTTATTTTGCTAAAACAAAATTAATTTTTACTTAATCTCATTTTTTTTAATACTCTATCAAACATCATTAAATTTTTAAAACATTACTAATATTTCATAATTAATATATGCTAAATTAGAGTAATTAAAATAATCAATATAAAAAAAACATATTACTAATAATTAAAACTCTCACATTCAAAATAATATCTACAATTATACTTATTTCTCAAAATACTCACATTATAATAATACCATCATATTAGATAATAGTCAAAATTATAAAATAAATAAATATTACACCAACACTTTATATTAATTACTAAATCATAATAAATATATATAAAATCACAATGTCATAAAAAGTATATAAAAATAAAAGAAATCAAACACAATATCAATTCTATCTCAAGATATTATTTATAAAAAAAATAACTAAAAATAGAAAGTAGTTATAAATAATTGAAATGTAACTACGTGCATACTTAATATCAGTCAAACGCACACAAAAATATTACATTAATTGAGTACACGTATATACACGTAAAATCGCATAAAATCTTTTTCTTTAAACTATATATTACACTAAAATACTATTATTTTTCAAAAAAAAAAAGATCGAACAGTAAAATATAATATTTATTATTTATATCGCTCATATAATCTAATATTTATAAACTAGCACATCATAGGAATCATGCCTATAAGGAAAATTAATCATAAACTAATCAATATATATTATAAAATAATTTGAACACCAAATTAATTATCTAAATTCCTATTTAATTAATAAAATAGTTTATTATAAAATTTGGGGTGTTACAATTCTTCCCTTGTTAAAGAATTTCGTCCTCGAAATTTTCGGTGAGTGAACTAATATTCAACTTACCGCCCTCAAGATTCAAACTTAGTCTATAACTATATTTAAGACATTCAATCTCCAATTAACCACAACATGTAAAAAAATCAACTAACATTGCATGATAGACTAACATGACAAAATAAATCAATTAAACACATAACATTTATCATTCAATTATCAAATAAAATGTCTATCACATTTATCATTCAATTATGAAATAAAATACGATAGAGTTACTCACTGCAATTTACATATAAAACATAACATATAGATTTTGTCAATAATAATGTAGTTCATTTAGTTTGGTTAAATGGAAGACATTCCAAATATGTTATCAATTTCAACTACAAACCAAATATTACTAGTTTTACTCCTTAAAATAGAGTCAAAATCCAATCACCAAACATTCAACAAATTTAACTTAGATCTGAGAAAGAGAGCAATTTTTAAAATATTAAAAACATCTAACAACTTAATAATATTATAATAGATTTACAATCAATTACCCTATAAAAACATAATTTGTATATAATCAAGGAGAAAGCAAAAAAACTAATATAGAGATACTGTTTCCCAATAACATATATTTAATAATTAAATTCATTCCATTGATATAAGCAATGACATGTTTTTTTTTTTTTTTAACTATTTAAAAATAAAATTAAAAGGTACTTCTAACAAAATAATGAGTTACCATTGTCTTTTTTATTGACGATGAGTCATCGGGGTAGCTAGTCCCTTCTACTCATGTAGTCAACTATTTAAGGAACTATAACCGCAGTAATTCAAATTCAAATATGGATAATTAAAAGTATCTTTAACATGGTTCAGGAGTGCGAAGGCGACGCCACAACTCCTACTCCTTACTTCAAGTTAAAAACTCACTTAACAAGAATTTATTTGTAATTTACAACTAGTTACAACAACACAAACATCAATATATAATCAATAATTCGATTGAAGAAATATAGAACTATTCGACTTTTAAATACTCTCGACTACTCTAACACTATACACTAATTCCCAAAAATTAGAACACTTGAAACACAAACAATTTCATATTTACATAATCATATGCATTCGACTACTCTAACTCTATACACTAATTCCCAAAAATTAGAACACTTGAAACACAAACAATTTCATATTTACATAATCATATACATGCATATAACTAATTCAATAATTGGCATCATGATGTAGAATATCCTCATAACAATCCAATAACTACAAATTTATCACAATTAAATTATTAATTAACTTTTCTTTTAATCAATCTTTATCATTTAACAAACATTGAAACAAAGATTTTTCAATTAGCAGGTAAAATAAGCAACAATTTTTAGTCACAGTTAATATAACAATCATAAAACTAACATAATTCTGGTAGTACATAAATCATTTTAGTGGTTAATCAATACTCTAACATTTGATTTCGAACATTTAAATTATTTTAAAAGGATCACAAATCTTTTAATACCATAAAATAATTTTTCTTCCTAATTTCAAACTTTTCCTTGGATTATGTCTTAATAAATATTATAGTTTGATTTTTTTTTAACTACTTTTAAAATCAATAAGATTACTAAAATTTCACCAATATCTTAACCACCAAAATACCTTTCAAGATATTTAAGCACTCTTAAAATAATTTTTTTTTCAACCTATATTTTGAAATCAAATCAAATCATGTATATAAAATTAGATACAAAATTTTCTAATTCACTGAGATTCCTAAAATAGTTATACTTTTTTTTTTTATTTCTAAAAACTATTTTTACAACAAATATTTTAGATTTTTTTTTAAAAAAAAAACAGCACATAGTAAAACTTGGCGTAAATTAATTTTCTCTTGTGTGACTAATCTAAATTTTAAATAAAATCATCATAAATATATATTTTTTATTATTATTTTAAGAATTAACATAACTCCAACACAATCTAATTCTCTAAAATAAGTCAACAATAATTCGCACATAAAATATTTCCTTTTATAAAATAAATCAAATTTAATCCTTCACAATTCTTTGTTTCTAAAAGTCTAACTATAAAATTTCAACTAACGTTGAATATTCAAGAATTACTATTGCTAATAATATGAATTTTATACTATTTCAAAACCATGAAGAATATCCTAAATTGATTTCAAAAGCAATACAAAAATATTAAATCATTTAAATACAACCATCAACACTTTCAAATGATTTAAAATTAAAATCCACGCTTTAAAATACTTTTTTTTCTCTTTCTCAATTAGTAGACATTTTATCATGTGCCCCCCCTTTTTTTTTGTACCATTATAAATCACTACTAAGTTCTTAAAATCTAAAACTCTAATATCAAGTTAAACTCTAATGAGTTCATAACATCAGAATCAGTCAATCAACCATTCTAAAGGAAATATCCCAACACACTCGCTATTCAATATTCCCATCAGCCACTCTAAACCAACATAACAACAAATCTTTTTTATTTTCTTAAAAATTACACATAGTAAAATATGGTGTAAATTTCCAGCTATTTTAAGTAGTAAATAAAATATGTAGTATAGAATTATTGTTACTTTATATACAATAAAAATTCAACTCAATTTAAATTTTTTTTTAAATAATCACGAGTAATTCAAACAAAAGTTATTTTTCATTTTACAAAATAAGTCAACTCTAACTCCTTCACCATATTTTTTTTTTAAAGTTCTAAGTTCTACCACCTCTAATATTCAAGAATTACTATTATTAATAATAGGAATTTCCTAATATTTCAAAATTACTTATAACTTTCTAATTTGACTTCATTAGCAAGATCAAAACTTTAATAATAATGTAATGACCCTAAAGGCAAGGTCTATCAATCGATAATTAGTATCACCTATTAAATTCATAATTTCAAACATATAGAGAAAATTATTTCTAACTATTCACTATAACAAAAGAGCAAAAAATCAAAGTTATAAACACAAATCCAATCAAAAGGTGATTAACTCAATCATGTCAAAAATTCAAATTAACTTAAATTTTAAGAAATAATTTCCTATTATATTTGATCACTTAAATAGGAACTTAGAATCCACAACGCAACACAATTAGAGTAAGAAGATAGTAAATAGTTAATTAGTAACTTCAAGAATATTTACAATTATACAAAAGCATACATCACATAACACAATAATATAACATGAAAAAGAAAACATGATAGTGAAAATAATTAGTACACAAGAAAACACAATTGACACGACTGAGATTTGACTCACATTGAATGGACACTCAACCCACTCGGCCTGATTGGACAGATCTGCTCTGATACCACTAATGTGACACCCTAAACCCCAAAATAATATATATAATAATTTATATCATATTTCTATAAAATTTGCAGCGGATAAATAAAAATATGTTTCCAAGAAAATAAAAACTTTAATTTTTAATTTAGGATATCACGTTTCTCAAAAATCAAAAGGAACACTTTAACTTCTTTACTCCATAGTGCAATCTCAATAAGCTTGAATTAAGTATAATTACTTGATTTAATTCTAAAAACCTACTAGTACTTATATGGTTTTCATACAAAAGTCATTTCAAAATAAATAAGTAAAATACAAATTACAACCCTTATTCCCGGTATCACCTATCAGAGCGGGGTTCCTCCCAAACTTGAACTTCAAGACTTATTAACCTGTAACAACTGCGATTTCGCAAACGCAGGGCCAAGCCAGTCAAACACAAACAACGAAGGAGGTGAGTTTCAAAATCACGTTAATAGTAAAATATAAGTAAGAAGAACACGCAACAATCATAATAGACCGTATCATAATCACATTACAATATATCAAAATATTTAAGTAAATAGTATCATATTATAACATCAAATTCACTCAAGTAAGATAATCATCTCATTATAATATGCATCAAATCATCTAAGAGTAATTATTATTACTTTTGAAACACATCAATCACCACAAAACAATCACAAGTAAATGCAATGCTATGCATGAGCTTAGACTCTACTTCACAATGTGGTACCATTCTAACTCTGAAGTACTTGGTTAGGAGGCTTGATACTATGCCACCATCCCGGTGGACGGACAATTCAAATTGGCCCTGTCCTCATAGATCCCCTCAACTCAACCCGAGACACATATACGTGACAGTCGAGGTAAACGTGTGTTGCGTGGTAGCTCCCGACATTTGGAGTGCTACCTCCAAATCACCTAGGAATTCCCCACCTGAATACCTCCAAGGTCTAACAATCTTGCCTTAAGGCTCAACAGCAGACCGCCACGATCAGGCTCATTCAGTTGTACTTCCCCGGAATCACTAGGCTTGTCAGGCCCTACCTATATGATGACAAAATAATCTCCACTTCACAAATTCACAATATTTATTTTCTCCCCTCGTTGGTATATGATACTCCATTAATACCGTCATCTCAGACACAAATTGAAATCACAATATTCTCATCACAATTTATAACATCACTATAATTAATCACACATCATCATCATCATCACATAAACTCATCACAATTTATAGAATCACTATCATCAATCATACAACAACACATATATATTCATCACAAATTTATCACATCACCATTATTAATCATACATTATCATCATTACATATAATTATCACAACACATCTATTTTTATTATAACATCATTTAAACTCATCTAATCAAACATATGCATAAAATTAATTCAACAACCAATATCACAATAATATCACACACCACACATTTAAAGAAATTAAATCAAATATCACAATAATACCAAATGCCACACATTTAACGAAATTAAATCAAATATCACAATAATATCAAATGCCACACATTTAACGAAATTAAATCAAATATCACAATAATATCAAATGCCACACATTTAACGAAATTAAATCAAATATCACAATAATATCAAATGCCACACATTTAACGAAATTAAATCAAATATCACAATAATATCAAATGCCACACATTTAACGAAATTAAATCAAATATCACAATAATATCAAATGCCACACATTTAACGAAATTAAATCAAATATCACAATAATATCAAATGCCACACATTTAACGAAATTAAATCAAATATCACAATAATATCAAATGCCACACATTTAACGAAATTAAATCAAATATCACAATAATATCAAATGCCACACATTTAACGAAATTAAATCAAATATCACAATAATATCAAATGCCACACATTTAACGAAATTAAATCAAATATCACAATAATATCAAATGCCACACATTTAACGAAATTAAATCAAATATCACAATAATATCAAATGCCACACATTTAACGAAATTAAATCAAATATCACAATAATATCAAATGCCACACATTTAACGAAATTAAATCAAATATCACAATAATATCAAATGCCACACATTTAACGAAATTAAATCAAATATCACAATAATATCAAATGCCACACATTTAACGAAATTAAATCAAATATCACAATAATATCAAATGCCACACATTTAACGAAATTAAATCAAATATCACAATAATATCAAATGCCACACATTTAACGAAATTAAATCAAATATCACAATAATATCAAATGCCACACTAATCTAATATTTATAAACTAGCACATCATAGAAATCATGCCTATAAGGAAAATTAATCATAAACTAATCAATATATATTATAAAATAATTTGAACACCAAATTAATTATCTAAATTCCTATTTAATTAATAAAATAGTTTATTATAAAATTTGGGGTGTTACATTTTGCTTGTAATGTGGCTAGTAACCGAAATAAAAGGGCAAGGCTCAAAGGGGCTAGCAAAGGGTAAAATTTTCATAGGGTAGTTAGAAAGGCTCAAACGACCAATAAAATTGCCTCAATGTATGCATAAATTACATGTGATGCAAGTCAGAATTAATGCAAGTTCTAGAGGGATAACACATGTCTGGTTAATCACACAACAAATAATTTAAGTGTTTAGGCTCAAAAGCTCACAACTAGGATAATAAGAGAGAGTATGAACAATCAAAATAAAGCCAACATGCTTCTGAAAAGTTAAAAATGTATTTTTGAAAAATAGATGGCATATTAGCCTTCTACAACCATTTAGTAATCAAGAATGCAGGCATTAGGAAGGCTTGTCGGCTTGAGCAATAACATAATCTAAGAAATGAAATTTAACTTGCGAAATCACAAACAGAGATTTTAAGATTAAGTGCAAGTCAGTACGACTGTTTCATCATAGTCCACATTTAGTGAAAGGAAAAAAAAAACATGAAGAAAAGAAAGTCAACATACACTGACATTAAACAAAGAAAACGAGAAAGCGGAAAGAAACAGGACAAACAACAGAAAGAAAAAAAAAAAGGAAAGAAAACTTATCTCAGTTTAGTAGTTCAAGGATTCTCGTTTAGATCATCCGCTCTTGTTCCGCTATGGTCGCTAGTATACTGGAGAGGTGCAAATAGATCAGCATAAAACATGCTTCCTGGTGTCTGTTGAGCGAAGGATGTACTTGCGACCTTAGTTCGTTTTGCTTTTTGTTGGGTTGCCAATAGGTCCTGGAAAAAACGCTTCAGGCGCGCGTTGACAGTAGCAACACCTGAAAAAAGCGCTTCAGGCGCGCTTGGGCGCGAGTTCTGTCATTTGGAGCTGTACAATCGCTTCTCAACGCATCTTTTTGATTCCTTGCTCATACCAAACATCAAAACTAAGAGAACTAGAAATTAGAGACTAAAATTGGAACTAAATGGAGTAAAATAAATCTGAAATACATTAAATAAATACGGTGCAAAGGATATAAAATTGGGTTGCCTCCCAATAAGCGTTCGTTTTGTGTCTTGAGCTTGACGTCTCAACTATTGTCAAGGTGGCATATATGACAGGAAGAACACATCATCCTTCTTTTTCTTTTTGTTTGGTAGAAATTCCATGAACTTAAGAAATAAAAGATGTTGTTTCCATGTCCTTCTCAATTGGACATTGATGAACAAGGCATAGATTGAATCTCGAACTTTATCAATCTCTTCTTTTTTTTTTCCTCGTTCGTCTTTTCCTCTTGCTTATCTTCTTCTACCACAACAATGAAATTATCTTCAATCTTCAACTTCTCCTCCATCTTCTCAAACTTAACCACTTGCTCAAATAACCTCTCACATTGACTTTCAAATCTTTCAATTGAAACCATGTTATTCTTCATGAACTCAACCAAAACGTCTGTAATGTGAAAGTCTTTGTCATTTGATTCTTTGGATAGAATTTTAGGAGGTAGAATTTGTTCCCAATAGATCTTTTTAATGTAACGCTTGTCGTTTTCTATGACTTTCAAAAAAAAGTCTTCATATTCTACTAGTTCGGCAAGGTCATCAGCATAATTTCCATTCTTATGTGCTTCTCCGCAAAAGTCACACCTAAGAGACTTCATCAAAGGGATCTGAGGGTGATATCTTAAAAATGTATAACTCAAGATTTGCCTCTCAATCATGCGACATATATCAGATATAAGACAAGTATCACACTCTTTATATAACTGTAGTAGAATATCATTATTATAATCTTCCATGCTTTACAGCGAATAGTTATCTCAAACAAAGAAGAGATAAACCACTAGACATGACATTAGCAAGTTCAACAAATAAAAAAAATAACATAAAATAAAATAAAATCAAAAATTTTATTGCAGAGCAACAAATTTCAATGCAAGAATTGTTTTAGTCAACAATATTTTACTTCTTCTTTTGTACTAAAGCAAACCTAGCTTATATATAATTATTTAAAAATATATTTACCTTTAAGTACATAAACACTTAGTATATTCTACTATAAAACAAAATTAACATTACTTTTAAATTACATATTATTGTTATCTTATACTTAGTAATATATTAAATTTTACCGCGCAACGTGCGGGTTATTCTCTAGTAATAATTAAAACGGTAGTACCGAGTGTCGAACTCAAGGATTGCGTTTTACTATTGAATTATATTTAGTTACTAAAATTGAACAAAAAGTTCCCAAGTTGATTGAAATAATAATTAAAATTGACAGCAATAGTAAAATTGATCCTTTATAAATTGAGAAAAATTTCAGGGATGAGTTTCACTTCGAATCCAACCTTGGTGTCTAATTTGATCCTAGTTATTGAATTCATTTATTGAATTATTACCGAATTCTCTTTATTATTCTTGCCCTAATGTCTTAGTGACAGAACCTTTAATTCCAAAGTAACCCATAATTTCTTAGTAGATTTAAGATTATAATTAAGCATTACCGTATAGAAATTCTCTTGTAAATTATTGCTTTGCAACTACTTTAATTGGTTTCATGACCTGCACATATGTCTAGACTACAAATTCATGAATTTCTAATCTCAAGCATTCGTAAAGTCCACTTCCGTTTCAAAATACAAATCATAGAACATTTTAATATTGATCAAGCAATAAAAAGCATTAAGCACAGAGATGAGAAAAATAATTCAATAAACTCATTCATATAACTAGAAATCAAATCATAAAAATAAGGGTTTCATCTTGTTACACTCATCCCTAACAAATAGGGTTTAGTTACTCATGACAGAGATAAAAGAGATAGAGATTAGAGAAGAATTACAAGAAGGATTCATGAATGATTCTTGATAAAACTGCTCCAATGGCGTTAGAAACGGCCGTCTTTGAGTTTCTATGCTAGGGCACAAGTCTCCCAACTTCCCAAGAGTGAAAAGGATCCTTAAAACAGTAAAAATCTGCGTTTTTATGGTTGCTGGTGCGGGTCGCGCGCCTCAGGCACGCTTGGACGCGCTTCAGCGTGTTTGGGCAATAGCAGATGTTGGAAAAAGCGCTTGGCTTGCGCTTGGGCGTGCTCGGCGCTCACCATCTGTTGTCCGGCGTATATTGCATTTTTCTCCTCTTTCGAGTCTGAATTTGGTTCCGGTGACTTCATGAAAGTTGTAGCTATGGATCTTAGCTTGCATTTGAACTTGGTTTGACCCCAATTGAACATCTACAACTCCAGATATGGCTGAAATACTCTACATATGTCATGTTGATTTCTCACCAAAATTCAGCACTGCACTAAAACAAAACGCAATGTAAAATTACGACAAATTCCTACTTAATCAACGAAATAAAAACACAAAACATTTTATCAACTCAAAGAACAAAAATCAACAAAATATATCAAATAAATCCTTAATTTAACTAATGATTGAGGATAAATAAGACTAAAATAGTGGGAAAATATGCATATGATGAAGAGTCATCAGAAGTTAAGACAAATGCTAGGTGTAGTATCACTTAGATACTTGAATTAAGGGAAAATGTTAGATAACTCGTAATTCAAGTAAGGCATTAGTTGTATGTAATAACTAAATAACTAATCGGTCAATTAGTTAGTTAGTTAGAGGAGTGTTAGAAAGAATAGGAATAAACCATTTATAAATAGCACACTCTATTCATTTAATAAATCAAGTCCTACAATTCATATGTTGGTGTATTTTTATGTTACTTGAACTTGAAGCAATAGCTTGAAAACTAACAAAGAATATGAAATCTAATTTTTTTTTGGAACTACAACTAATTGCTGAAAATATTGTCCATCAACTTTATAAGTAACGATCACCATGTCTAGCAATTTAAGTCAGAAATTTTCATATAATAGGGATATAATGTTAATTTGATGGTTGATATGTGAGACTTAGACAATTGGATAATAAAGAAAGTTGAGAGTTCGACCGTCACTCTCTACAGAAAAGAAAAGAAAAAAAAAAAAAAAAAAAAAAAAAAAAAAAAAACTTTTGTTGATCACGAATCAAGAATCCTGAAAACAGTCCACCAACATTAGATAATAACATTATAAAATAAAGATAAATATGAGGCATGTGAAGTACACTATCATCCTTAATGACTTTTTATTTTTATTTTTTATAATTCTATCCTCAATGAATTTATGTTGTTGTCATATTTGGTTTTTTCTATTGTATTTTTTATTCACTACTTTTCTGGTTTAGGTCTCAACAATTTTATCATTTTCTTGATTCATTGAAAAGTATTATAGCCATGAATTTGATTAACAAGATTATCATCAACATATAACATTGAGCGGTTCTCAGATTGTTGATTGTAGTTGACACGTAGCGCTGTTTCTCTTTAAACATTTTTTTTTATTAGCTAAGAATCCTAAATAATTACAAATAACAAAAAAAAGACACTAAAATAGCATATGGATAGAACTTTATTTTCCTTGCAATTTATCTCCAACTGCTGGTCATTATAGAAACTACAGATTACTTAGAAGATATTTACATAACCCTCAAAATTTCACATTCTATTTTGAGTAATTGGATTTAATTTAGTGGATAAATATTTTACCATTGGACATTTTTCAATAGAATAATTGTTGAAAAGTGATACCGTTAATTTACCATTGCTTATGATTGTTCTCAATAGTTGTTTACAGCTGTAAATTAAGTAGAAAACTGTGTTTTCCTTTCATAGCAGGTTATTAGATATTCTTATTTGTTGTTCCTCTATCCATTTCACTAATCATGCACAAGAATGTGAATAGTTGATTTCTAAGAGGATAATTGGCTCTGCAGAGGGATTTGACCTCCCAATCACTACGCCAGAAATGACATTTAACAGCGCCCATTTTACAGCGCTTTCTAAACACAAGCGCTGTTGTAATTATATTTTAAAAATAACGGAACCTATTACAGCGCTTTTTATGTAAAGCGCTGTAAAACAAGCGCTGTAGTAGGTCATATAACGTTTGCGCATCACGTTATAAGGATTTTACAGCGCTTGTCAAAAAAGCGCTGTAAACGGAAGCGCTTTCGCGAATCAGTTACAGCGCTTTTTTCACAAGCGCTGTAAAACACATGCGCTTTCATTGAATTTAACTACCTATTACAGCGCGTTTTTCACAAGCGCTGTAAAACACATCCGCTTTCATTGAATTTAACTACTTATTACAGCGCTTTTGTCACAAGCGCTGTAAAACACATGCGCTTTCATTGAATTTAACTACCTATTATAGCGCTTTTTTCACAAGCGCTGTAAAACACATCCGCTTTCATTGAATTTAACTACTTATTACAGCGCTTTTTTCACAAGCGCTGTAAAATACATCTTTCAAATAATTATATACGTTGCGAACCCTAATATCCTCTACGTACTGTGCGGCCATCTACGTTGTCTAAGGTATTTTTTACACATGATCTGTTCTGTTTTGAAATTTTTAGTTGATATTGGTTTCTTTTTGAAACTTGTTGATATGTTTTGAAAGCTTATTATTTTTGTTACTGCATTTATATAGGTGGTATAATATGGATAGGAAATGGATTTCAGCCAATCGATTGTCAAAAGAGTATGAAATTGGAGTGAAGGAGTTTGTTGAGTTTGCAGTGAAGAATGCAAAAGATCCAAATAGAGTAGTTTGTCCTTGTTTAAAATGTTGTTTTGGAAAACGTGTTAGAGAAGATGAATTAGAAGGACATCTAGTATGTAATGGAATTGATCAAAGCTACACATGTTGGATAAGACATGGTGAGAAAAAAAAAGGAAACATTAATTTTGAGAATAGTTCTACATATGCTTCAACTGATTTCGATACAGATACATATGAGCCGGACCGAGTTGATGAGATTGCAAAAGCAGTTGAAGAAGATCTTCGAGATTGTCCTAAAATGTTTGAAAGTTTGTTGAGTGATGCAGAGAAAGAATTATATAATGGTTGTACTAAATTCACAAGACTGTCAGCGATATTAAAGTTGTACAACTTAAAAGCGAGTAATGGATGGTCTGATAAAAGCTTTACAGAATTATTAACACTCATAAAAGATATGTTGCCAGATGATAATGAACTTCCCAGTCGAACCTACGAGGCTAAACGGATTTTGTGTTCTATTGGAATGAGTTACGAAAGGATTCATGCGTGTCCTAACGATTGCATTTTATTTCGAAACGAATATGAACTACTTAAGGCGTGTCCGAAATGCAATGTCTCTCGATATAAGAAGAAAGAATCTACTCCAGCAAAAGTCGTGTGGTATTTTCCTATAATACCAAGATTTAGGCGCATGTATCGCAGTGAAGAAGATTCAAAACACTTGACATGGCATGCAGATGAAAGAATTAGAGATGGAATGTTTCGACACCCTGCAGATTCCCCACAATGGGCAAAAATTGATCACGAGTATCCTGAATTCGGGATAGAGTCAAGAAATCTAAGACTTGCACTTTCTACTGATGGAATGAATCCACATGGTCTTCAAAGCATCTCACATAGCACGTGGCCTGTGATTTTGGTAATATATAACCTACCTCCATGGTTATGTATGAAGCGTAAGTTTATGATGTTGTCTCTGTTAATTTCTGGACCCAAACAACCGGGGAATGATATCGACGTATACTTGACTCCTCTAATCGAAAATTTAAAAAGTATGTGGGAGACAGGTGTGGAAGTTTATGATGGGTATAAGAAAGAATGTTTCAATTTGAGGGCTATGTTGTTCGGCACAATTAATGATTTTCCAGCATATGGTAATTTATCAGGATATAGCATTAAAGGTCAGTGTGCATGTCCTATATGTGAAGAGAGTACAAATTGGATGCGGTTGAAACATTGTAAGAAGAATGTGTTTCTTGGACATCGTAGATTTTTACCTTATAGTCATCAGTATCGTGGGTGGAGAAATGCATTCAATGGAAAATCAGAGGAAGGTAAAGCTCCTTTAGCACCGACTGGATATCAAATACTTGAAAAAGTACAAGGTTTGACCAATAAATTTGGCAAACCTTTTGCGGGAGAGCTGGTGAAAACTGGGTGGAAGAAAAAGTCAATTTTCTTTGAATTGCCATATTGGAAGTCATTGTATGTAAGACATTTCCTCGATGTGATGCATATTGAGAAAAATGTATTTGAAAGTGTTATTGGTACGTTACTCAATGTTCCAGGAAAGTCTAAAGATGGCGTCAATGCAAGATTGGACTTGGTCGATATGGGAATAAGAAATGAACTGGCTCCAGTAAAGAAAGGAAATCGCACATATCTACCTCCAGCCGCTCATACTCTATCTAGAAAGGAAAAAATTGTTTTATGTAAATTTCTACACGAAGTTAAAGTTCCAGAAGGATACTCTTCGAACATTAAAAATTTGGTTTGTATGAAAGACCTCAAGTTAAAAGGTTTGAAGACCCATGATTGTCATATTATAATGGAGCATTTGCTACCAATAGGTATACGTTCCATTTTACCTGAAAAAGTTCGACTAGCCTTAACTAGATTATGTTTCTTCTTCAGGGAAATTTGTAGTAAAGTGATCGACCCTCAGAAATTACCGACATTGCAGAGGGAAATTGTTGTTACTTTGTGTGAGCTTGAAATGTATTTCCCACCATCGTTTTTTGATATAATGGTTCACCTTACTGTTCATCTGGTTAAGGAGACACAACTTTGTGGGCCAGCTTATATGAGATGGATGTATCCGATAGAACGATATATGAAAATATTAAAAGGGTACGTAAAAAGTAGAAGTCGACCAGAAGGTTGTATTGCTGAACGATACATTGTTGAAGAGGCTGCTGAATTTTGTACTGAATATCTGTCCAATGTTGAATCCATAGGGCTTCCCATGTCTCGTCATTCGGGAAGACTATCAGGAGAAGGGATAACTGGAAGGAGACTACTGACTATATCAAGGACAGAATGGGAGCAGGCACAATTGTATGTTCTGCACAATGATGATGAGGTTCAACCGTATGTTACAATACACATTGATCAGTTATCTCGTTTGAACATGAATAGGAATCAAAATTGGATAACTCGAGAGCACAATCGAAGTTTTGTAACATGGTTAAAAAATCACATAATGTCAAAATTTGATATAGACCCCGGATCAATTTCAAATAGATTGAGGTGGCTAGCAAATGGTCCGAGCTTACATGTCTTTTCTTACACTGGTTATGTTATTAACGGCTACACATTTTATACCAAAGAACAAGATGATCAGACCACTATGCAAAATAGTGGAGTCACTCTCGTAGCTGAAGCGATGCATGTCTCAAGTGCAAAAGACAAAAACCCAATATATGCAAATCTATCATATTTTGGGGTTATCGAGCGCATATGGGAGTTAGACTACACAATGTTTCGTGTTCCCATATTTGGTTGCAAGTGGGTCGATAATAATAATGGCGTTCGGATTGATGAGTCAGGATTCTTGCTTGTCGATTTTAATAGGGTGGGATACAAAGACGAGCCTTTTATTTTAGCGTCGCAAGCTCAACAAGTGTTTTATGTCACTGATCCTTCTAATGATAAATGGTCTGTTGTCCTATCGACCAATAAAATAAGTGATGATAACAATAATGATGAAGATGTTGGTAATGATCTTTTATTTGCAACATCACAACAACCACATGAAATTGATTCAACTGATGATGGTTTATATCTTAGAGATGATCATGATGAGGGAATTTGGATTAATCCATCGTTTCGTATTGTAAATGGACAAACAAATGTGAATGTCACCAGGAAAAGAAGAAGGGCATCTTAATGTATATATATGTTTAATTGTTTTATATAAGCTATGCATGTAATCTGAACTGTGTTATTGTAAATATGCATGTAATCTGAATTGAGTGTTTTATACTAAGTTCTGATTAATTTATTTTCTGATTAATTTATTTTCTGCTTATATTTAGCTTGATTTGAGTGTTTTATACCAAGTTCATGTAACAATGAGTGTTTTATATTTAGCTTGATTTACATGAACTGAACTGAATATAAATTAGTAATTTACATGAACTGAACTGAACTGAATAGAGAGATTCTCTTTTGCTCAGTGCATATATATATATAGATTCTTCAGAATACTCATTTCTAATAATTCATCATCTCCTAAAGTATTGTGATAAAGACAATGATAACAATATTTTTAATCCAATAAACAATGATAAAAATGTTTTTAATGTCATCCCAACCCAAATAAACCAAACACAAAAATAAAATAAAGAGACATTTTACAGCGCTTATCTTAAAAAGCGCTGTAAAAGATCCTTTTAAAAATAAAATAATGAGTGTTTTATACCTTTTACAGCGCTTTTCACACAAAGCGCTGTAAACGACTCTTTTGAAAGTGAGTAAAAAAGACATTTTACAGCGCTTATTTGACAAAGCGCTGTAAAAAAGCTTTAAAAATAATATTCATCAGACACCTAATTTCTTCAAACACCTTGTACGCATCATGGGAATCCAAAAAACATCAGACACAAACCCATTTCTTCAAACACCTTGTACGCATCATGGGAATCCAAAAAACATCAGACACAAACCCATTTCTTCAAACACCTTGTACGCATCATGGGAATCCCCAAAAACACCAGACACAAACCCATTTTTCGCAACATGGCAATGATCCTGAATACCAATTAAGTTTCGATTTAAGAAGGAAAGAGAATGTAAAGAGATAAAAAGGGTGTTGAGGTGGAGATTGAATTGTGAAAGAGTAAGCTTTGATGTTTGTGAAGAAGATGCATAAAAGGAGAAGAGTTTGGTGAAGAGGAAGGGATTTTTGTGGTGACCAGTTACTACTATGTGGGTTTTGCATGCATGTTGAGCTTGTTTAAAAAATAACATAACATAACAAAACACAAAAACAATAAGGCCTTTTACAGCGCTTATTTGGAAAAAGCGCTGTAAAAGAGCCTTTTAAAATTAACCTAAAGAGACATTTTAGAGCGCTTATGTGTAAAAAGCGCTGTAAAAGGCTTTAAAAAACATTTAAATAACATAATAACACACGGAGGTCTTTTACAGCGCTTATTTGACAAAAGTGCTGTAAAAGGCGTAAAAGGCGCTTGGGTGGTTATTCCCGTCAACCTCCACTCTCATCTCTAAGTAATATTGCACTCAAGCTGCGGAAAAGAGATCACAGTTGGGATCTATTTTTCCATCTGGACCAAATCGTATTGGTGGCAATAGTATAATGAAGTCACTTTCTCCAGCACAAGCAGTTGTGATGGCTGCAGAAAGGAGATTACGGGATGACATATGGTGTGGTTCTCAATCTTGTGATAAATCAGACCACGAAGATGTTAACAATGAATCTGCTAAAAACCTTGAAAATAAGTGGAAATGTGTGGAAAATTAAGTGAGGGTTTGTTATTGTGTTCTTGAAATAGTGATGTGACTTTTATTCTTTCTATAGAATACAACTAACACTACCTATGGTCTTGTAACATATTGCACCTTTTCTAATGCACGTAAATGATGTTGGATTAATGTAGTCATTTGCGCCTATATGTGAATTGTGTGGCTCGCAACAGCCAAAAGATGTTACTACCAAGCAAAACACTTGGTCTTGTAAATTATGTACGTTAGAAAACAATATGAAGTTGGAGCGATGCTCAGCCTGTGACCAATGGAGATATTCTGATGGCTTAGCTCGTGTCAATTCAGAGCCCAACCTTGCCTCTTAACAGAACTATGTATCTTGCATCCCAGGTAAATATATATCACTTTTGGTTTTGGTATAAAGAAATTATGCACAACCATCTATTTTTTGTTTTCTTTTTTTTTTTGGTTTTCTATATACCAGGGATGCACTTCAAAAGTGGAGTTTGTTATACCTTATTTTATCTATACTATTGTTAAAATTTGAATTTGATATGGAAACTTATCCTCACACTATTTTGAATTTTGAAATTCTCTATATTCTTGCTATGTAATGTTCATGTTCATTTTGTTTTCTATGCTCGACTTGACTGATTAGCTTCACTTTTTGTTAAAGAAAAGACTGCAAACCTGCGATAACTACTTTTTCACTCTTTTGTTATTAAGTAATCTAAGAGACTTTTGATGTAACTTGCTTATTGGGTTCTTAAATTTCTGTTAAATAAACAACTGTTTGATTTACATTTTTTCCCATTTGAATTTTGAACTCACCTAAGTTGCAGGTTGATTTCTTTAAAGAATGAATGCATTGAAATTAAAAATAGTTTTTTTATTTATTTTTTTTTATGTTAGAATCAACTATCATTTAGGGAAAAAGTGTGAAAATGTGGGTTGCTTAATTATGATGTGGTACAATAAAGCCACTTAATAGTGACTAACCAGTCAAAATTAAGTAGTTGCTAATTATCAATTAATTATATCGAAAAGTGACAATAAATGGTGTAAATGCCTAAATAACCTATCAACTTTAAGCATTGACATAGCACATGATATTATAATCTTACTTAAATAAGCATAATCCAACACTAGACATAAATATATAAACTTCTACAAGCATAAGTAGTAGTACTCAGTTCACTCTAGTTGTTATTTGTATAAACTAAACACAATTTTTCCCATTTGAATTTTGAACTCACCTAAGTTGCAGGTTGATTTCTTTAAAGAATGAATGCATCGGAATTAAAAATAGTTTTTTTTTAAATTTTTTTTTTTATGTTAGAATCAACTATCATTTAGGGAAAAAGTGTGAAAATGTGGGTTGCTTAATTATGATGTGGCACAATAAAGCCACTTAATAGTGACTAACCAGTCAAAATTAAGTAGTTGCTAATTATCAATTAATTATGTCGAAAAGTGACAATAAAGGGTGTAAATGCCTAAATAACCTATCAACTTTAAGCATTGACATAGCACATGATATTATAATCTTACTTAAATAAGCATAATCCAACACCAGACATAAATATATAAACTTCTACAAGCATAAGTAGTAGTACTCAGTTTACTCTAGTTGTTATTTGTATAAACTAAACACATTTTCAATTCATCGTACACCTTAAGTCCTCACCCTTAGCAATTGTCATTGAAATTTTAGTTAGAATACGACTGAGAATATCAATGTAGAGTACTGCATACGAAGTCACAGGGAAGCTAGTGACTGTATAAATGGGGAGCACAATGTACTTGTATTTTTTATCAATCAAAAAGAAATTGTCGCGATGGACAAGAAAAGAGAACTCAATCCCCAAAGAAGTTTCCTTGGCAAATCAATTCTGAAATCTTTGGCTTCTTTTCGAGAAGTGAGTATCGAAAGGAACACTATAAGTGCAGTGACAGAGAAGCAAAAGCCAATTACTGATGACAAAGGAAAAGCATCAAATGTAGGCTTTCCTTCCAATGCATGTTCACTTGTGTCACTTTGTTGCCACCTGGTATAGCGCTTAATGTAGCAAAGAAAACACCTGCAAGGAGTGCTGCAACTACAGAGCAAGATTCTAATGTGTTTATTAGCCATTCACTACCATTTTGTACCAGATGTTTAAGGTTTTCCTTGAATATTTCTCCTGCAGTTTTGTCCCTTTTGTTGGTTTTAATTGTGAAATACTTTGGGACTAGTCCTTTCACATATTGCTTCATGGTGCAAGTAGTTAGAAAGGTAAAATAAAAGTATATCAAAATATCAAGAGATATTGTATCAATGTCAATCATTTCAACTTTCAAAGTTAGACTTGTTAAAAAACTACATGTCATAAACTATTTTCATAATCTTTTATATACACTCTAATAGGTGTTTAAACTGAAAGATACTAGGAATGGCAAAAGTCATATATTGAAAAGAGAAATGACATGAAAATGGTTTATAAAAGAAGGGACATCTCTTTAAGTCGATTTTTAAAATATGAGTTAAGTCCAATTCAAAGTGTAAAATGGTATAAGTTTAAATTATCATGTCACTCACTGTTTTATCTACACACCAAATCTAGAGTGCTAGAGGTGGTGGAGAGTATAAAAAGAAATAAAAAATTTGTATTCAAAATAGACGATTTTTTAAAGACGAGTTAATCCGAATTTAAAATGTGACAGAAGATAACCCTAAATAAGATATTGATAAATCAATCTAAACATGGTCAATTTGGAGTTAACCTTATGCTTATATGAGAAAAAAAAAATTTGAAACCATTTGATATGCCACATCATTTGCAAGGTAGCTCCAGATATGTTCCAATCTTGACCACTTTGTGTAGTTGCCAAATGTAACACTGTGTTGTCTTCATTATCTACCTCTTGGATTAGGTTATCAAATATTACCTTTTTATTGCACTCTTCAAACCATTTCCTTAATGACTCAACAACAACGGTCCTTCTGTTCTCAATGGCCACTAATAATATATTTTTATTTCCATGTTAGTTTTGTAGATGGAACTTGGTGTTTTTTTTTATAAGCACATTCACCATTTCAACTATGCCATATCTTGCTACAATCAATATTGGTGTTTCACTTTTAAATGCTTCAGACTTCTTTGCATCCTCACTTTTCAATGTTTCAGACTTCTTTGTATCCCCAATTCTCAATGTTGCAGCCAAAATTGGTAATCGCAAGTATAGTTTTTGCTATAGCAATTACCATTTGGTATAGTGTGGAAATTTTTAAAATGATAAATTTATCATAGTGATAATAGTATTAGTAATATGACTTAACCTTTAGCTTGATCTTTGAATTATATATGCAAAGTTGAATTAGGTCTTATAGTTAATACATCCTAAAATGTATTGAAACTTCACACATTTCTTTGAGTGTGTCTTCTGTTAATAATTTTATGGACTCAATTAATAAATAGAAAACACATTCGATGATCAAATTGATTAACTAATAATTGACATTTTTTAGAACGAGACTGACAAACAAATAACACAATTAGCTGATGTTTTTATAAATTTGATACATTCAAAGATTATAGTGACATTACCAATCATATTCAAGGATCCATAATACTTGCATACTCTTCAAAAATAACCTCACTTTGGATCGTAGTTTCCATCGTGTATGTAAACTACTAGAAATGTGCAATGCACGAGGTGACATTGGTTTTATTTTTATTATAATAGGATGTTATAATCTAATATACTTAAGTAGAGAATATGATAATTTAAAGTATGGTATGGTAAGCCAAAATTATTTTTGCAATAAATATCAAAAGAATAAAAGACCTACATTAAAAGAAAAGAGCAAAGCCGCAAATGTACGGTGAAATATCATTGAAAAAATGAATGATTTTCAATCACACAACTAAGATTGAGATGTCAAGTGAATCTATAAGATTTACATGACCTCTAAAGAGGCAAAGACACTTATGCTTTGCACTATTAAAATGTTTATTTAAAAAAAGTATAATTTTTATATTGAAAACTAATATTTTTTGACAAAATTATAAATATTAAAACTGATATATGATATGTATTAAAATATCCTTTTAAGTATATCAAAATAATGTTAATGATATGTGCTTATAAGTTTGTTGTATATATTAATATTTTAATTTCTGATATATTCTCTTTTATAAATAAAAAATTCAATATATTCTAATCTTAATTTGTGAGTTGTGACACACTTCAATTATTATTCATGAATCATTTATCTTCATTTCTCTATATAATTTGATATTGTCAAAAACTCTATCACAAAAAATATTGTGAAAACTTAAAATAAATAGGACCGCACCTTACAACTACATAACATTGATTCGAAGTTGTTAATCAACCCTTTTTAACAATTGTTCTTACCTTCCTAAAAAAAAATTGTTCATACCAAAAAACTTTGTTCATTTTACTAATTGTTTCTTATATTTTGTTAGTTAAATATTTGTTCTCTAAGTCTAGTAGTTATAAAAGTGACAAATATAATGTCTTTTAGTTAGTGTGGGTAGGATGTGTTTTGTTCAAAAGAGAGTCAAAGGTCCAATGAAAATAAAAAGTTAAACAACTATAAAGATATTTTTTAGCATGCAAGTTTTGGAAATATCATAAAATAAAATACAAATAATCTGTGAATAGGATATGTTTTATTATTCAAATTTGTTAAACATAAGAAATATTAATATTTTAATTAAATACATTGACATATTTTTAAGTGGAATCCAATTAATTTTAATTTTGAAATCTTCCATATATAAACTTTTTTATGTTAAATTTATATATTAGTGAATCCAAATCTAAATATAGTATTTGTTCGTATATATTTGTTATCATGACGATGATTTGTGATTTTAATAAATTCACTATAACACTAAATAAGAAGAAAAAAATTGTTGTTGTTGAACTACAAATGTTTAGGGACACATACATACCTACTCCAGATAGGCTAAGGGTATAGATGTATGCAAAATTAAGGAACCAAAGACATGTAGCGTAGTTTTCTAGAAAAAGCTCGCGATCAGATGACATTGATATGTTGATCTGTTGCTGATCTGGCAACACTTTTTGAGTGTCAATATAATGAGTGTTCATGATTATGATTATGACAATTGCCAATACATTTATTTTTAATGCATTAAATAAATTAGTTGACATCTTATTAATTATTGAATTACTAAAAAATTAATTTACACTAAAGATTAAACTCTTAAAAAAACATTTATCTTGATCCACATAGACATTTTATTTAAGAAATACAGAGTTATTTGACTTCAAAATTTATGATGCAAGAAGCCACGTATCTTTGGGAATTGAAAATTTCTTGATATTAAATGATGCGTAAATTTATTTTTACTAGTAAAGGGGTTTGTACTTAAGTAGAGAATTGTCGAAAATGGCGGTTGATACCATGATAGAGAATTGTTATTCGTTTCAACATGAAATGTGGATCTATCTAACTAGCAGTCTACTCGCATTCTAGTTAGTTGCCCAAATAGTCGACTACTTAATTTATATAGTTACACTTATAACTAAAAACATCAATTTGATTAATGGTTGTTCTACTAAAGTGAAACATGTTTTTGACTAATGATTAAGTGAAACTTGAAAACAAGATAACTATCGTACCATCTATAGTGGAAATAGTAATTGGTAATTTGGTGATCACTAGCAGTCGTCTAACGATGCATAAAATTGGAGAAACATATTCTTGAAATTTACAAAGAAAGAGATAGGATGTTTCACAACATGTTTTGTAGTTCTTTGGACATGAAGTGCATAGGTTTGTCTGATCTTGTTTCTTACCATAATATTTGCCAACTTCTTCCACGTTTAGATTTTCCACGGGTATACCTTAGCAAGAGCATAGATCATGAGCAACACATTGTTAATAAAGTTATTTTATTTCATAAATGATAAACTTTTTTTTCTTTTTGATTTTCATTTTAATACTGGCACGCACATGCATAGTAAAAGCTCATTAATACTTAATGACTATAGTGTCGAGAGAAAGAGAGACATGCATGTGTCGTGGTCCCTCAAATTTATATGTTCATTTGAGTTATACATAATCAATTGTTTTATGGTTTTATGATTAATTAATTATTGAACAATTTTTACATAAAAAATAGTTAAACGTGTATTTTGTTAAAGATATAAGGTTGACTTGGTGACCGTTTCAAAAAAGTGTGTATTTTGTTTTTTTTTTATTAGTTATTTTAGTTCTTAAATGTGTCTTTCATTAGTTAATTGTGTAACACCTCTAATTTTATAATAAATTTTTTTTATAAATGAAATAAAATTTTAAATAATTGATTTGGTGTTAAAATTATTTTAGAATATATGTTGATTAATTTTGGGATTAATTTTATTTATATGTAGTCTTTCTATGATATACTAATCTTGTACATATAAGACTAAACACATGATATAAGTAACAAATATTATACTACTTTATATATTTTTCTAAAAATAATAGTGTTTTAGTATAATTATTTAAATCATAAGATTTTAGGCGATTTGACGTATATATGCATGTATGTAGTAAATGTGATATTTTTTGTGCGTTTGAATGATGTTAAGTGTGCACATAATTATATTTCAATTATTTCTAACTAGTTTATATTTTTAGTTTTTTATTTGATAAATAATCATCTTGAAATGCTAGTAACTTTGCGATTGATTTTCTTTATTTTTATATACTTGTTATGACATTGTGATTTTATATATATTTATTATAATTTAGTAACTAATATAAATTTTTGATGTTATATTTATTTATTTTATAATTTTGAATATTCTCTGATGGTAGTATTTTAATGTGAGTATTTAAAAAAAATATAATTATAGTAATTATTTTAAATATGAGAGTCTTGGTTATTAATGTATTTTAAAATATTAATTATTTTAATTACTTTATTTTATAAAACATTAGTTTCGAAATATTAGTAATATTTTAGTAATAAAATTGTATTAAAAAATAAAGTATTAAAGAAATTAGATTTTGCAAATTATTGATTTTATAAAAAAAAATAAAATAAAATAAATGAGTAAAATGTGTTTTATGGGATTAACATATATCCAAGACTAAAAGCTAATAATAATAATAATAATAATAATAATAATAATAATAATAATAATAATAAGAACAACAACAACAACAATGAAAAAATAAAATAAAACAATAAAAAGGAAACCGGGAAGATTGAGCCATCTTCTTCTTTTTCGTATATGCCTTTGCCTCCATTCTTATTTCCTCTTCATCTTCCCTCTTCGACCATGACCATTATAGTGGATAGTGTGCAAAACTGATACCACATTTGTGATCGTTTTGATCTCCTATATCATTCTCAATCTGAATCGCAAGTTGAAACGTCCTATTCCTCTTAGTCAAAAATCACACCTCCACCTTTTGGTCAAGATTTCGACCATCTCAATTATCACCAACAAAAATCGAGACCATATTTGGACTCCACGAATCACCATCTTCCATTACCTATGCTTGAAATCACCAATCGTTACACTTCAAAAAACGGGATTCCACCATTTTTGCGGCTGTTTTCTTGAATTCCAGCCAACACATTCATTGTCTTGAAAAACTGATATCGTTATTGGATTCTTCTCGTCGAAATCTTCAAGAAGCACTACTCATTTGTGTGTTGACTTACTTGAAGTTGTGGATTGTATCAATGTTTTACCTTGATTATTATTGTTAATTGTGATTTGATATGATACGATGTTTAATTTACGTGTTCTTCTCAATTATTTTATACTATTACATGTTTTTGAAGTTCACCCCTCGTTGCTTGTGTTTGGTTCTTGCGATAGCGCATTTATTTTAAATTATCGATTGGTGACCCATGCTCTATTAGGTGATATTGGGTGGGAGTAATTTCTTGTGTTTTGTTTAGTTATGAACTAAATTTTGTTTTGGAAACTCTATCGAACAATGTGTTATATTCGATCTTTTATTCGAAGATAAAAATTAATTGTCTCTAAGTTTTGAACATGTTTTTATGTCAGAAATATTTGTTTAATAAACCTCAGCTATATTCGATATTAGAGGATTTTTAATTAAGAATTTTTATGCAAACGTCTTGTTTAAGTGTGAGTGTGACGTACTGAGCCTTATATTTTAAAATGAATTTTTTTATACTGTATTGTGGGACCGCTACGAATCTCTTTCAAAACTAGTGCATTTTGTTTTTTATTTCAATTTGGGTTTAGGGTGTCACATTAGTGGTATCATAGTCGGTCGGTCCAATCAGGCCTAGTGGGTCGAGTGTCGGTTCAGTGTTAGTCAAATGTGAATCATTTCTGTTGTGTTTTCTTTTGTGCTATTATTATCATTACAATATTATGATAATCAACTATTGGTTCTTGTTTTTAGGTATGTTTATTTATGCTTGTGATAATTTGATATTTTTCTTTTGTTGTTATTATTATTTTTTTTGTAAAGTTTGTTAGATATATGCGCCAAGTAGAGAAATTATACTACCGTGAACCACTGCTTAAAATTCATTTGAAACTCTATTGATGATGAATTACACTTTTTGGAAGTATGATTTAACAGCTAAGATGTTGGCTTGAGTGATGTTAGTTAAGTTTTGAATGACATATTCATTTTTGTTTGTTTTTCGAATTAACATTGATCTAGTAATTACCTCGGCCGTAAAATTTGGGATGAAATTTAAATTATACTTGCCATCATCATTGGTGGTTCGAGTGAATTTTAAACATCAGTCCACAAAGGTGGTCCACCATAGCATTTGCCATGTGAAATATTTGGACACTGAAAGTTTGATATTTCTAAGAACTGTTTTGGCTTGAAACGATGTTGTAACGTACATATATCAAAGAGAAAATGGAATAACTTGTTTGTAGTAGATTGAGATAAAGATGAGTATGTGTATGTAATATAATATGGAAGTTTTATGTTTGAGTTTAAAGATTGTGTGCTTTTACTTTATATGTTTCAAAGTTTGTGAGCTGCAAAGATTCTTTACTTCTCGTGGTTTCTTTTGCTTTTGTTTTTGGCTTTTCGTTATTGGTTTTGTTGTGTATTTTGATTTTTGTTTAATTGCAAGTCAGTGAATTTGTGTGTCTTAAGTTATTAGGTGTGGTGTGTTGTTGGCTGGTGGAATTTGGAAAACGGCTGACCTCTATCATTTTAAAGGGTTTTGGAATCATCTGAGATGGAAATATAGTGACATTTAAAACATGATTGTAGAAGCTAGTCATATGGGTTTTGCTTAGCTGTGTTGCGTATTGTTTTATGTTGCTTACCTACCTCTGGGTTTTACTTCTTATGATGATACAATTATGATATTTGATTTTGATTTTACATGGTTGTGTCCAGCCCTGGTTCTTTGGTTTGTTAGTAACAAATGATTATGTGTTCGTGTAATATTCCCCGATTGAGCTGTAGTGTTGTTTTAATTTATCTATCTCCCCATTTTTAACCTTTTACACAAGCTTGCAAAACTCATATTTGGCCGACACATGCTACTACTTAGTATTTTAATGTTCACTTTGGAGTTGAAAATAGTCAACTTGGCTTATCAAATATGAGGTGTGCAGTGTTTTTACATTAAGTATTTGAATAATTGAATGATTATATCATAAGTGAACCTGTGAATAGAAGGGATGACATGCTGACCGGAAGAAATTAAATTTCTATCGCTATTCAGGTCCTGAATTGATAATATTCCATATGTGTTTGGCTAGTATTTTTGTAAGGTGTTTAAATTGATTTATGGTTTTTGAGGTTGTTTTTGGGAGCTATGTCTTTTGTTGTCCGGTTGGTTGTATGTTTGGGTGTGAGCATATATGATTTATTTGTATCAGTGTTACTTTGCATGGGTTATTTGTATCAACACCTTATATTCAATGGTTGATCTTGCACTTCTTGTACCAGAGGTGTATGTGATTTCTTGAATACTTCTCCTGTTGTTTGGTCCATTTTGTTGGTTCTAAGTGTGAAATGCTCTTGGACTAGTCCTTTAGTATACTACTCCATGGTGCAAGTAGTTAGAAAGGTAAAATAAAATTATATCAAATTATCAAGAGATATTCTTTCAATGACAATCATTTCAATTTTCAAAGTTAGACTTGTTAAAAAACTATTTGTCATAAACTATTTTCATAAATTTTTCTATACTCTGTAATAGGTGTTTAAAATAAAAGATAGTAGGAATGACTAAAGTCAAACATCAAAAAGAAAAATGACATGAAAAGGATTTATGAAAGAAGGGACATCTCTTTAAGTCTAGTTTTAAAACATAAGTTAAGCCTAATTCAAAGTGTAAAATGGTATCAAGCTGAATTATCGAGTCACCCACCATGTTATCTACACATCAAATCTAGAGTGCTAAAGGTGGGGGAGTATATCAGAAGAAATTAAAATCTTGTATTCAGAAGAGACGAAACTAGAAAATACATTATAAGATAAGAGACACCTCTAACATTACTAATTGATTTTTTAAAGACGAGTTAATCCAAATTTAAAATGTGAAAGAAGATAAACATAAATAAATTCTTGATAAATCAATCTAAACATGATCAAGTTGGAGTTAAACTTATGCTTATATATATATATATATAAAAAAAATACCTGAAACCATTTTATATGCCACATCATTTGCAAGGCAGCTCCAAATATGTGTCATTCTCTATCACTTCGTGTAGCTACCAAATGTAACACTATGGTGTTTTTATTATCCTTAGGTTATCAAATATTGTCTTTTTATTGCACTCTTCAAACCGTTTCCTTAATGACTCAACAACAATGATCCTTCTGTTCTCAACCGCCACTAATAATATATTTTTATTTTCCAAGTTAACCGTAGATGGAACTTGGTATTTTTTTTATAAGCTCGTTCACTATTTCAATTATGCCATTTCTTGTTGCAGTCAATATTGTTGTTTCACTTTTCAATGTTTCAGAAATCTTTGTTTCCTCACTGTGATTTTTTTCCTGCAATTATAGCGTGGAAAGTTTGTAAAATGAGAAGTTTATCATAGTTATTATAGTATTAGTAATATGACTTAACCTTTTAGCTTGATCTTTGAATTATAGATGCAAAGTTAAAGTGAGTCAAATATGTGCAAAGTTGAATTAGGTCTTATATAATACATTCCAAAATATATCGAAACTTCAAACACATCTTTGATTGCGTCTTCTGTTAATAATTTCATGGACTCAACTAATAAATAGAACACACATTTGATGAAAAAATTTAATTGCATTTTTTAGAACCAAACTGAAAAACAAATAACGGACTCAACTAATAAATAGAACACACATTTGATGATAAAATTTAATGGCATTTTTTAGAACCAAACTGAAAAACAAATAACACAATTAACTAATATTTTTTTATAAATTTGATACATTATAGTGGTATTACCAAATCATATTCAACGATCCAAAATAGTTTCATTTGCATTGCACAAGGTGACATTGGTTTTATTTTTATTATTATAGGATGTTAGAATCTAATAAACTTAAGTAGAGAATATGATAATTTAAAGTATGGTATGGTAAGCCAAAATTATTTTTGCAATAAATATCAAGAGAACAAAACACCTACATTAAAACAAAAGAGCAAAGCCGCAAATGTATGGTGAAATATCATTGAAAAAAGGAAAGATTCTCAATCACACAACCAAGATTGAGATATCAGGTGAATGCATAGGATGTACATGACCTTAAAAGAGGCAAAGACACTTATGCTTTGCACTATTAAAATGTTTATTTAAAAAATGTATAATTTATATTTTGAAAATTAATATTTTTTGACAAAATATTATATATTAAAATTTATATATGATATGTATTGAAATATCCTTTTATGTATATGAAACTAACTTTAATGGTATGTGCTTATAAGTTTGATGTATGTATTAATATTTTAATTTATATATATTCTCTTTTATTAAAAAAAGTCAATATATTCTCATTTAATTTGTGAGTTGTGACACACCTCATTTATTAATCATGAATTATTTATCTTCATTTCTCTGTATAATTTCATATTTCAAAGACTCCATCACAAAAGATATTGTGAAAACTCAAAATAAAAAGGACCGCACCTTGCAGCTACATAATATTGATTCGAAGATGTTAATGAACCATTTTTAACAATTTTTCATACCTTCCTAAAAAAAACAATTGTTCATACCAAAAAAACCTTGATGATTTTACTAATTGTTTTTTTATATTTTGTTAGTTAAATCTTTTTGATTTAAATATGTCTTTCGGTCCTTGCAAATATGCTTCGTTTTGATTTTAGTCTCTGTAATTTTTTTTATATATATGAGAATTTGTGATTTGAAAATGAAGAAAATAGGGTTAAAGATGAAGGTTGTTGAGTTTTTATTAAAAAATTTGGAGTTGAAGATGAAGATTATTGAGTTTTTATTATTTAATTGGTTTATTAATTAATTAACTAGTTTTAAGTTTTTAGTTAAATGATTAAATGAGTTAATAAAATGAAGTTTAATTTTAAATTTTAAATATTAAATATTGTCTAGTCAACAATAATTACACGGCCACCATGAGCCACTTCATCCAAAATTAGTCATGTCACCATTTTTTTTACTAAAAAAGATTCATAAAGGACTTTTTTAAAACTTGTTAGAATTTGTAAAGGTATAAATAAATAAAAAAGATATTATAGGAACTAAAATCGAAACGAACCATATTTGCAAGAACCAAAAATTTAAACCAATCATTTTTCTCTATGTCTAGTAGTGGTAAAAGTGCAAATAAGTGACAAATATAATGTCTTTTAGTGAGTGTGGGTAGGATGCGCTATTTATTTTAGTACAAAAGAGGGTCAAAGGCTCAATGAAAGAAGAAAAAAAAAAAAAAAACTAAACAATTAGACGTAAATTCCTTAGTATGCAAGTTTCGAAAAGATCATAAAAAACAGTTTGTGAAGATCGCTAGTGTAGGTAGGATGTGCTTTATTATTCAAATTTGTTAAAAATAAGAAGTATTAATATTTTCATAAAATACATTGACATATTTTTAAGTTATGAAATCCCATTAAGTTTAATGATGAAATCTTCCATATATAAATATTTTATATTGAATTTTAATATTTGTAAATCCAAATCTAAATATAGTATTTGTTCTTGACGATGATTTGTGACATATAATATCGAATAAGAATAAAAAATTATTCAACTATAAATGTTTAGGATACTTGTAACACCCTAAATTTTATAATAAACTATTTTATTAGTTAAGTATGATTTTAAATAATTAATATAATGTTAAAATTATTTTAGAATATATGATGATAAATTTTCTGACTAATTTTTGTTATATAGGTGATTTCTATGATGTGTTAGTTTTATAAATACTAGATAACATGAGCGATATAAATAATAAATATTATATTTTATTATTTGGTATATTTTTTAAAACATAATAGTATTAGTGTAGTATATATTTTAAAGAAAAAAATTTATGCGATTTTACGTGTATATACGTATACCCAATTAATGTAATATTTTTATGTAACTGATGTTAAGTATGCACGTAGTTATATTTCAATTATTTATAACTATTTTCTATTTTTAGTTATTTTTTTTATAAATAATTATCTTCAGATAGAATTGATATTGTGTTTGATTTCGTTTATTTTTATATACTTGTTATGACATTGTGATTTTATATATATTTATTATGATTTAGTAATTAATATAAAATATTGATGTTATATTTATTTATTTTATAATTTTGACTATTTTCTAATATGTTGGTATTATTATAATGTGAGTATTTTGAGAAATAAGTATAATTGTAGAGATTATTTTGAATGTGAGAGTTTCAATTATTAGTAATATGTTTTTTTTTATATATTGATTATTTTAATTACTCTAATTTATAAAATATTAGTAATGTTTGAAAAATTGTGTTTGGAAGAATATTAAAAAGGAGATTAAATAATTATTAATTTTGTTTTAGCAAAATAAAAATAATAATAGTAAAACAAAAACATAAATAAATGGACCAATGAGTTTGATTCATGTGTCAACCCTAATTGTTAATAAAATATAACAAACAAAAAAGGGAAGGGAGTTGGAAGGGCAGCTGTAAAACCAAAGAGAAAACACAACAATAATCTATCGTTTGACAACGGTGATCGATAGCTGTTCCAGAAAACTTTCTCCATTTTCGCCTAAATTCGAGTATGTTATTTCATTCATTTAACTCGTCAATTAAACATAATTTTCTACATTTTTATCAACTCCAATTTCTCTCTAAAATACTCGACTTCTTCGTTTGTAAAATCTGCTATTTTGCACCGTTCTCCTTCACCGTAAGCCCGATTTGAGTGAAACCAACGCCAAAATGGCCGTGTGAAAAGTGGCTATATTATCCACTGTTTGGTTTTCTGATTTATGGTAATTTTACTTGAATGATTTTTGAATTTAGTTTTTAGAGTATGTTCTCATAATTTATTTTTAACTTTTACCTATAAACTGTCGAGTTATATCGATTGAAGAACAAAGATTCAATGAACAAAGACTGTTTTCTCGTGGAATCGTATTCGTGTGTGAAAGCGTCGAAATAAGATAAGAGGTTAGAGAACGTTTGAATTCATGGGTATAATATAATGTGAGATGAACGGGAAAATCGTATTTCCTAACGATTCATCCGGGCTCGCTACGTACCGCAGTAGCCATTTGAGTGATAAATTGATTAATGTAAAAATATAGGATTTGTGAGATTAAAATATGGAATAGAAATATTTATAAGGTGTTGATTGATTTAACTTCGTTGAATATGTGGTATTTGATATTATTGTGATATTGGATGTCGATTGAATTTTATGTATATGTTTGATTAGACGTGTTTATGTGATGTGATAATAAAAAGTGAATTTATTTTAATAAGTTTATGTGATTATGATGATGTATAATTAATAATAATGATGTTATAAATTTGTGATGAGTTGATGTGATGAGATATAATTAATGATAGTGATGTTGTGAATTTGTGATCAGAATATTGAAGTAACCCCATAGTTGGTGAAATAATTGTGATTCCAATTTGTGCTTGAGATGACGGTTTTAATAGAGTATCATAGGCCAACGAAGGGAGGAAATAAATATTGAGAATTTGTGAAGTGAAGATTATTTTGTCATCATATAGGTAGGGCCTGACAAGCCTAGTGATTCTAGAGAAGTACAATTGAATGAGTTTGATCATGGTGGTCTGCTGTCGAGCCTTAAGGCAAGATTGTTAGACCATGGAGGTATTCGGGTGGGGAATTCCTAGGTGACTTGAAGGTAGCACTCCAAATGTCGGAAGCTACCACGCAACACACGTTTACCTCGACTGTCACGTATATGTGTCTCGGGTTGAGTTGAGGTGATCTATGAGGACATGACCAATTTGAATTGTCCGTCCATCGAGATGGTGACATAGTATCAAGCCTCCTAACCAAGTACTTCAGAGTTAGAATGGTACCACATTGTGAAGTAGAGTCTAAGCTCATGCATAACATTGTGTTTTATTGTGATTGTTTTGTTGTGATTAATATGTATTGTGGGTGGTGATAATTTCTCTTAGACGATTTGATGTTATAGTGAAATTTATTGATTTTTCTTGAGTGATTGTGACTTTTAATGTGATATTTTCTTGATGGAATGTTTGTGTAATGATACGGTTTTATTATGATTGTTTGCGTGTTTTTCTTACTTGTATTATATTGTCATCATGATTTCGAAACTCACCTCCTTCGTTGTTTGTGTTTGACTGGTTTGGCCCTACGTTTGCAAAATCGCAGTTATTACAGGTTAATGAATCTTGAAGTTCATGTTTGGGAGGAACCACACTCTGATAGGTGATACCGGGAATAAGGGCTTAAATTGTATTTTACTTATTTAATTTGAAACGAATTTTTGTATGGAAATCTTAGAAGTACTAGTAAGTTTTTAAATTAAATCAAGTAATAATACTTAATTCAAGCTTATTGAGATTACACTATTTAGTGGAGAAAATAAGTTTAAAGTGTTCCTTTTAATTTTTGAGAAACGTGATATCCTAAGTTAAAAATAAAAGTTTTTATTTTCTTGGAAATATAATATAAATTATTATATATATTATTTTGGGGTTTAGAGTGTCACAATACTTGTTAAGGTACTTTAATAATTTAGAAAATGTTAAATTACTTTATTAAGACACTAAAAATAGAAATTCAATTACTAAAGGTGATATATTCAATTCTTTGAAATTTTAAATTTTAAAACTTTCATACAATATTTTATTTTTATTTTATTTTTTAATTTCTTAACAAGTGTAAAGTGTTAGAATGAACTTAATAATTTTCATACCTTGATTTAGGTTGAAAAAAGTTATGAAATCGGTTCCACTCACATTTTGAGGTGGTTTGGCGCCAGGTCCCAAATAGGAATCATAAGAGTTCTCCATAAATAAGTTCAATAGTTGTCTAAACCATTTGTGTTTTTGTTTCATTTTCCTAACTTCTTCAACCCCTTTTACAACAATAATTGAGATAGTCAAATCCAAGCTCATAATAGTAATGTAGTGAAACATATGAAATATGCATATTGATAAGGAAATCGGACACAATACTAACACTACATCGATATCATTAAAAATTTGAAATAAATAAATAAACTGAATATAACTAAAGTGTTTGTGTTTGACACATATCGAACACCAAAACGTGCATCTTTGATTAAAAATGCCGGTGTAGAAATGAAACAAACAATTAGTTATAGATAATGAGATTAATTTAGTTAGGAATTTGAGACACATACATACCTACTCCAGAGGCCAAGGATATAGATGTATGCAAACTTCAGAAATCAAAGACATGTAGTATAGTTTTCTAGAAGAAGATATATATATATATATATATATATAAAATTAATGAGTGTTTAAAAATTATTTGTTCATGATTTTGACAATTGACAGGACATTTAGTTTTTAATGCATTAAATTAATTAGTTCACATTATATTAATTATTGAATAACTAAAAAACGTATTTACATTAATAGTAAATAAAGATTAAACTCTTAAAAAAAATATTTATCTTGATCCACAAAGATATTTTATTTAAGAAATAAAGAATTATTTGACTTCAAAATTTATAATGCAAGAAGCTCACATCTTTTAAGTTGATTTCAAAAGGCACTGAGATAGCTGAGAATGCACCTGACAACTCTCCAATGGCTTTCAAGAGGTGAAGACATAACCTAACAAGCCTTGTTAACACTGATAGCAATGTCTGGCCTGGTGAAGTGGCATATTGCAAGCCTCTAATTAACAATGGATCTGTAGTGATGATTATCCAGCAAATATGAATCATGCTTGCTGAGTTTGCATTGACTAAGCATAGGGGTAGGAACCATTTTCACCAACCATCTTGGCTCAAATCAACAAGTCCTTGATATGTTTAGTTTGAGTAACAGACCACCACTAGTCCTTGATAGAAAATCGCGATTGATATCATTACAGAGAAAGGAAAATGTAGAGAATTGCTATTCATTTTAACATGAGATGCAGATCTAACTAACTGCCACGATGACACTAACAATCTACTAGAATGATAACTAATAATCCAGCTTGCATTTCTGTTAGTTGCTGAAATAAACAACTACATAATTGATATAATTACATTTATAATTAAAGAGATCAATTTTGATTAATGGTTATTCTACTCAAGTGAAACTGGTTTTTGACTAATGATTAAGTGAAACTTGAAAACTGTAAATTTGATGTTAATCAAATTTAGATTAAAAAATTAAATGGAAATTTCATCTATTAAAATGGAAATATAAGGAAAATGTAAATACAAGATAACTAGCGTACCATTTAGGGTTGTGTATGGTTGGTTTTTTAAAAAAACCTAACCACATCCATTTTAAAATCAATATATGGATTTAGATTTATAACCAAATTTATTATTTGGTTTAAAACCACTTGTAAAATTGGTTATGGTTAAATAACCGATTTTTAACTAAGCAATCGGTTTCGAAAAATTCAATTTTAAAATCGGTTTTTTTTTTTTTTTCTTAAAAATTTTTGATAAACTTTTTTTGATTTTTTTCGATAAAAAAACATTTATCATTTTTTAATTCGAGAAAAAAAAATTCAAAAAAAATCTCAAAATTAACAAAATATTGGGGGCCTATTAGCCCACAAAAAATAATGAAATAATGGGTCGGGACTATTAAAAAATTGGATTAATATTAGAGGCTTAGTAAAAAAAAATATTTAAATGAGACTTTGGAGTTTGGGGTTTTTTTGACAACTCTAGTAATAAGTAATTGATTAAATAAAGTTAGTAATATCTCAATGAAGTTAGTAATAAATTGTCGGAAAACACTGCCGAAAGGTGAAAGGTCGATGGGTGTGGCAAAATCAGAATCGTTGTAGAGTTTTGGAGATTTAGGATTTTTGGGAGTTGAGTGGATAAAAATCGGATAAAAAATAAATCCAAATATAAAACATAAGTGGGTATCCAACTGGTTTATAAATAAACCGGATTATAACCATGTGATTTTAACCGGATATTTAAAATAGATTTGAATCCGATTTTGGATTTGGACCACGTAACCGGTTTTTATACATTGCCCTAGTACCACCTATAGTCGAACAATAATTGGTAATTTTGCAATCACCAACAGTTGCCTAACGAAACATAAAAGCATATAAGTATATTCTGGACATTTACGAAGAAAGAGACAACATGTTTCGTAGTTCTTTGGACATTAAGTGCATGGGTTTGACTAATCTTGTTTCATACTAAATATTTGATAGCTTCTTCCACGTTTAGGTTTCCCACTGGTATACTTTAACAAGAGCATCATCAAACTAGACCATGAGCAACACATTGTTTATAAAGTTCATTTTATTTAATTAATAATATTTTTTTCTTGATTTTCATTTTAATACTTACACGCACATACATAGCAAAAGTTCATTAATACTTAGTGACAAAAAGGACGAGGGAGACCCGCATGTGTCGTAGTACCTCAAGTTTTATAGGTTCATTTGAGTTATAGATAATCAATTATTTTATGATTTTATGATTATTTAATTATTAAATAGTTTTACATAAAAAGTAGTTAAATGTGTATTTTGTTGAAAATATAAGATTGACTTGGCGGTTGAGGTTGAAATATACCAAAATTAACGTGTTATGCGGTTTTATTAAACATTGGTAATCTTTGTCTCAGTAATCAATCAAATAATTTTATATTTAAGCAAAATTTTACATTTGTTATCAATATGATATTAACTTTCAATTCAATAGTGGATTTTATAAAATTTGTATTTGTTAAAATATTATTGAGCGGTGTAACATTACATTGGTGTAATTTGATCTATCCTCTGTGTATATATTTGAAATAAATGATGTGATAAAATATCAAATAATACTTTTTAATGGTTAGATTTGTTATATATTATAATTCTATATAAAGTTATAGACTTACATCGGTATAGAATCTTCTTCCCCCATAGGATTATTGACTCTAGGAACCGTGTTTAGAACTGTAGAGCCACCTTTGTGAGAGTTTCACTACATAATCCAAATTTAATCATAAGAATATCCATATAGGCAATACCTCATACATTCATTCAAAATTTTATATATTCACAATTGGCATTCTACATAATTGCTTTCATATCTCATGACATTGTTTCTTTTGAAAAATGAATTGGCATTTGCATCAATTTTCAGGATTGTTGGGGAATCATAAGGACCCTTAGTCACGTGTTAAACTAAAGTGGACAATGGAATCGGAAAAAAGAAAAACTTTACTTTTAAAATCAAGCAACCTTATTTGAAAAGTTTATGAGACATCAACAATCAAATGAAAACCATACAACGTGAGATTTTCTTTCACAAATATGGGAAGATCCTAAATCTCTTGGCAGTGAATGTGCAAACAGGGGCCCTCACGGCACTGGCTCAGTATTACGACCCTATCTTAAGATGCTTCACCTTTCAATACTTTCAGTCGGCCCCAACATTAGAGGAATTTGAACGAATATTGGGTATCTCCCTAGAGAAAGGAAATCCTTATCGATATATTGGGCAACCACCGAGTTTGAACGCCATTGCTGAAGTGTTGAAAATTGACATAAGGGAGTTGGCAAGTAAAAAAGAGGAAAAATGAGCTATTCATGGTTTTTCAAGAAAATATCTAGAGCAAAAGTGTCAAGATTTAGCCGTTAAAAAAGAATGAGGTACTTTTATAGATGTTTTGACTTTTATTATCTATGGTATTGTTTTATTCCTAAACCTCGATAATTTTGTAGACTTTGTTGCCACAATGTCTTCTTGGCTTTTAACAAAAATAAACAAAATCCAGTTTCTGCGGTTCTTGCTGATATATACTACTCCTCTCTGCACATGCGACACAAAAATAAAGGGGGAACAATTTTGTGTTGTGTTCCAATGATGTATACTTGGTTCATGTCTCACATGTTCAAGAAATGGTATCATGTTGGAGTTAAAAGTAATAGTGAATGGGCTCAGAGTATAGCTAGCCCTACTGGGGACACAATTTCATGGTGTCATCGAGAACAAGAGGTGGAGGAAGTAATATGCCAATATGGAGATTTCCCAAATGTAGCTCTCATGGGAACCAAATGATGTATTAACTACAATCTGATAGTAGCTCTAAGACAGCTTGGTTATCCTATGTTGGAGAAACCAGATGATAAGTTGTTAGAAGCTTTTGGTTTGCACAATACGGGTATAGTAAACCCATCGATGTTGCGAAGGATAAGTCGAGCTTGGGAAATGATCATTAGGAAAGGAAAAGTACTCGGGTGCAGAAGTTGCAGCACAAAAGAACCCTATCAACAATGGGTAAAGAAAAGAGTCCAAGAAATCAAGTTGCCTTTCCATAGTACACCCTCAAGTGATTAGGAAATACCTGAACCTACCTTGTTACCAATGAAGAAATAGAAGAACTCAAAGCATCATTGTTAAAATCTGAAGAGGAGAAAAAAGAGCTACAAGCGAAGTTAGAAAAAGTCTCCCAAGCAAACGAGAACTTATGATCAAAAAACACATGTATGAGTCAGTTTATTGAGAGAAGCAACAAGAGGTTGAAAATTGAAAAAGAAAATAAACTTGACATACAATATTGTTTGAAAGGTGAAAATGAAGAGTTAGATATGTGAAAGCAAGAAAAGAATGCAGCTATTGAAGAGGCCTATATGTGGAAGCAGTTGTGGACAAAATCAGCAAGCTCTAAGAGGAACATAAAAAAGGAGTTTGAAGATTTAAAGAAACAACTGAAAGAAATAGTAGCTGAGTATGATAGTCAATTAAGGAATGAGAGGCAACACAAAGAAGAAATTGAAGAATTAATCTCAAAACATCAAGATGCACTAAGAACAGAAATAGAGAATTCTAGTGAGTTGAAGAATTACATTGATTACCAAGAAAAGATCTATAATGACTTAAAGGATGAAACCATATATTGGGAGGATCGTTTTTTTATGTTGCTAGGACAGTTGAAGAATCAAGAGATCTTAAAAGAGCTGGAAGATAAAGGCATGCATTGGAAAGACTGTTTTTCAAAATTGGCAATGCTAGCTAATCAAACAATCATAAAAATTCCAAAGCATTTAAGATAGATTGATGCGGTAATGCATCCGCTCAATACTCCAGTCAAAGTCTACAAGTTCGTTGAATATTGCAAAAATTTGGTAGAAGAATTGGAGGAGAAGATTGGTTGTCCGATTAAAAGAGAAGATTGAAGCACCATAGTCAATGTAGTTTTTAATTTAAATGTGATGTACTCTTTTTCTCATCAATGAAGGATTTGTTGTTTTGATTTCCAATCCCCATATTTTCTTCACAAATAATTCGTTTTTGTTAAAAAAAATTACATAAGGCTTATGATTCCCCAACATCCAACTATCATAATTAACTAATTAATTTCATCTTCATTGCATTCATATTTAATACATACTCATAGAATTTTATTTATTTATTTAAAAAAAGTAGAAAAGAAAAAATCAATAAAGTTGTTTCTGCGACACCCTTATTAGACTCGCGTAAACTCCAAGATCATAGATGAACTTGAGCAAAACCAAGAAGTGATGAGAGTGGATGTTAACCAATTGAAGGACAAGGTTGATCGAATCCTTGAAGCTATACAAGCTTTGGCAAGGAAGGAGAATACAAATGGGGATCCTCCAGCTACAAATGAAGAACACCAAATCACTTTTTCTCACCCACCAAGCTTTACCCCAACTACCCAACAGTTTCGTACAGCAGCTATGCAATTTTCTATGTTTGGTCTCCCACCTGGTTATATTTCGGCTTTAGACATCAACCCCATGGACAATAACCCAAATCACTCAACTATCAATCCCCAAAACCTAAACCAATCACAAATCTCATGTCATATGTGTTATGTGCCACCCCAAAACACTACACCCTCAGAAAATATTCCATATAGTGCACCCCATATGACACCCTGAACCCAAATTGAAATAAAAAGTAAAATGCACTAGTTTTAAAGAGATTCGCAGTGGTTCCAAAATAGAGTATATATATATATATATAGGTTAAATTGACGTTATTGTGCGATTATCGGTACCTTGATATATTTGTCGGGATTGAAGTTTAGTGTGATGGTATGTATGATTTGATGTTGTCAACTTTGGTAAATGAATAACTTTGTATCGATTGAGATGAAAAAATAGTCATGAACAACTCGACATATCAAATTCATACTCTAAATTTCACGCTCAAACTTCCCCTATCAAAATTGGGTTTAGATCAGGTTCTTCGAAATTCTACTATGCCACCACACAAGTGGACGGACAATTCAAATTGGCCCTGTCCTCATAGATCCCTTCAACTCAACCCGAGACACATATACGTGACAGTCGAGGTAAACGTGTGTTGCATGGTAGCTCTCGACATTTGGAGTGCTACCTCTAAGTCACTTAAGAATTCCCCACCTGAATACCTCCAAGGTCTAACAATCTTGCCCTAAGGCTCAACAGCAGACCGGCACGATCAGGCTCATACAGTTATACTTCCTCATAATCACTAGGCTTGCCAGGCCCTACCTATATGATTACCAAATAATCTATACTTCAAAAATTATCAACAGCTACTTTCTCCCCTCATTGTCCTAGGTTACTTACTCCATTAAGAGAACCATCATTGGCATTCAATTAAACACAATACGCATTTCATGATATTCATCAAGGTGGTAATATCACAAGTCAAGGAGTACACATCGTCATTGCAGATTTCCATAGTCATACATTACATTCATATTTTATCATCATAATACGTCATCTCAAACAATAAAGGGTCTTCACTCACATTGAATAATAATAATTATAATAATAATACTAGATCGTTCACACACATCACATCAATTGCAAGGCAAATAGTTACAATTCATCACATTTTATATCATATATCAATATCAAGGATAGATATAAACAAGGCACAAAATGCATAAAATACACAATTCTATAATAATTTAACTATCACACGATCTTCAAAAATTAAATCAAACAACATCCTATAAAAATTTCTAATTCACATTTTAACCTCACAAAATTCAAGTTTGCTCATTAGTCAATTATTACTCATAGGGCTTCTGCCATATGTAGCGAGCCCCGAATGAATTGTGGGAAATACGGTATTCCCGTTCATCTCACTTAATTTATACTCATGCATTCGAACTCACTCTCACCTCATACCTCAATTTGACGATTTCTTAAGATATAAGGACCATAATGATTTTCAGCAACCATGAGACGTCGACAACACGTCCAAACGAGTCCAAAAGCATCGACGAATTTGCAGAGTCAATGAAACATGGCTGATAATTTTCTCGAGGCATAAAAATCAGCATTATATAATTAATAAAAATATTAGGCGAAGAAACATATTCAAAACGTCGTGAAACATGTTATTAGAAAAGGTCTCACCGACGTACTGGGGCGCCGACAGGGTCCAGCATCAACTTCACCGAAACACGCAAATGAGTGGTGCTTCTTGAAGGTTTCGACGAGAGGAATCCAAAAATGATGTCAGTTTTTCAAGACGATGAACGTGTTGGCCGGAGTTTGGCAACACAGCCGCGGCGAGGGTGAAAACCCATTTTTTTAAGTATAACGATTGGCGATTTGAAGCATAGGTAATGGAAAAGGGTGTTTGTGGAGTCCAAATATGGTCTCAGTTTTCATTGGTGATGGTCGTGGTGGCCGGAATCTTGATCAAAAGGTGGAGGTGTGATTTTTGACAAAGAAGAATAGGGCGTTTAAGTTTGCGATTTAAGTTTGAAATGAAAGAGAAGATCACAACGATCACAAATGTGGTCTCGGTTTTACAC
>NC_021164.2:53137583-53141067 GCF_000331145.2 Cicer arietinum | reverse complement strand
GAAACTAATACATGCACATAAATACTTATAACTTAAACTTAAGTCACTTCTCATGTTATTGCATGGTTAAGATGTGCAGAATGACACGAGTAGAAGTCACATGACAGGTAAATGAAGTTTCAAACTCAAGTGGTGCAGGCAATGAATTTTATATACATATTCACCCTAAAGAGATCAACATGTTCAAAATTGACTTCGTTTTCCACACTATAACAAAAGAGCATATTTAAACAATATAGGAGAAAACACTATATATAACTTGTGTTCAAAAGCCTTATGTTTGCACCATTGCAAAGAGGTTTGTTACTGTTTTGAAAATACACAATCCCTTGGTGACTTGTTAAATTGTTATGTCCCCATACAAAAATGTTGGAACTTCAAGGCCTGTGATATTTTCAAAATAAAATTGGTGCCAAGAGAAAAGCTCAACTTCATGACATGAACTAGTGGAATTCTTTAATCAATAATTTCACAAAACTGGCATACAATTTCAGACTCAAAATACACAGAATACTTCACAGTTACAGTCAAAAGATACAACTTGAAAAAATTTATAACAAAACAAGTTCTATGCTTTTTGGAAAACAATTTTGACAGGTAGCAAATGAAAAAAGAAATAAGAATACATACCAAGTCATGGTATCACCAACCCAACAAATTATCCTTTAGGAAATTGAGATAACTAAACGATCATTCTTGTATTTGGAACAAGGGTCATATGGATTGTTTCATATATCATAATCCATAGGTAAAAAGTACAGGTTCAGAGGATAACTTTCTAATTGGCAGTGAAATCTCTGTTTAGCAATAAGCCAAAATTAAGTTTTATAAGTTTATGATTATATGTTACAAGCTTGACATAAGCATAATAAAGATAATTGGTATAGTTCATTAATTAGCTAAAACTACTCTGCATTATTTTGTACTAATCTGAGACAGGTAATAAATCTTAACAACTTATTGTAACAGTGACATTGTTTAGCTTTTACTTTGATAAGGGAAAAAATGCAGCAGGTATCAAGGTCAAAACTTGGAATGAATAAGTGCGGCACACTTTTTTTTTATTCCATTACCTATCTACAAAACAATGTATGCTAAACAGTAAAAAGAGTAAATTAATGAAAATGAATTAGTTTTGGAAATAGTACTAAATACTATGAAGGATCAACATCAATTGAAGTATGAACCAAATAATTTTCCTTCACCAAGCAACATGTAAAGCAATATTCAACATTCACAACCCTTTTAGCACATCCATCATATATACTTCATGCACAAAGGACCATTAACTATTTTACAAGATATACAATATACACATATCACAAAAAACAGTTGTGTTAAATTCGAGTATGCTATATCGCCATAGTACTTTCATAGCCGCTATTTGACAAAACTAATATAGATATGCACAAATAAGAAGGTACAAAAAACAAAAACAAATAATAAGGATTTCAAAGTTCATTAAAGTAAACGCTGGTTCAGATTGCAACAGATGAAAGAAAGCGATACTCTTTTCTTTCACTAATCAGAAAAGTAATCACAGATTGCTTTAAAAGTGAGTTGCTCTTGAAAAGCAACACCTCATTATAATATATATATATATATAGTACTCTATCTAATCTTAAAAGTAAGCAAAAAGTTAAATGTATTTAGTTTCAAATCAAGACCAAATACATTCCCTTTTCTATTTACATTTAAGTCCAGAGGGAGTAATGCACATACATCTATAGGAAGAAATCAACAAAGAAAAAGGTTGAGATCACTGAAGTTTTATTCATTCATGGAAGCATCGATAATTACTATTTCCAACGATTTCAATACAAGTGTGGAAAATGAACACAATCAAACTAGTTATCATCTAACTAAATTAGATCCAAACAAACACACACTATATACTTTTTTCAATGAAACATTTGGAGGTAGATTCATAATCATAACAAAGTATAAGGAATCTGATAAATGATGGATGACATTTCAATATAGAAAGAAAGTAATGTTACAATAACAGGAACATCACAGATCATTCATGAGTGCAAATTCAAACTATTTATTTGATACAGGGGAACAAGACAGCAGGGTCACAAATCTTGGCGGACAAGTGCATGACATACTCAATAACATTGGAAAAGGCACACTTATTCGTTGACATGCAATTTAAACAAAAACATTACTACACAACAAAATCAAGAATGAAAAGGCATAAACAAGAAGCAAAAGAAACCACAAGGAGTAAGGAATCTTTGCAGTTCGCAAAATTTGAAATATATGAAGTAAAAGCAAACAATCTTTAAACTCAAACATAAAACTTCCATATAATATTACATAAACATACTCATCTTTATCTCAATATACTACAAACAAGTTATTCAATTTTCTCTTTGATATATGCACGTTACAACATCGTTTCAAGTCAAAAAGTTCTTAGAAATTTCGAATTTTTAGTGTCCAAATACTTCACATGGCGAATGCTATGGTGGACCACCTTTGTGGACAAGTGTTTAAAATTCACTTGAACCACTAATGATGATGGCAAGTATAATTTAAATTTCTTCCCAAATTTTCCGGCCTAGGCAATTATTAGATCAATGTCAACTCAAATAAACAAGGAAAAATGAGTATGTCCTTCAAAACTTAACAAACATCAATCAAGTCAACATCTTAGCCGTTAAATCATACTCCCAAAGAGCGTAATTCATCATCATTAGAGTTTCAAATGACTTTTAAGCAGTGGTTCACGGTAGTAGAATTTTCCTACTTGACCTATATATCTAACAAACTTTACAAAACAAAATAATAATAACAAAAGACAATCTCAAATTTTCACAAGCATAAATAAACATAACTAAGGACAAGAATCAATTGTGGATTATCAAAATAATATAATGATAATAATAGTACAAAAGAATAAAAAGAATCATCCAGGTAACACAATGAAAATATAAACAACGAGTAACTATCCACACATATTCAAATAACAGAGTTACCAGAAACAAATTTAAACATGTATGAACATGCCAAAAATAAACTCTTTTTATAGATCAGCATGTCTTTAAACTACATTGCAATCTTTAAACTTAATTATTTTTAAACTCCATTGCAAGTTTTTATGTCAATGGTTTGTATAGTTATCTTAACCCTTTTAAATTTGATTAAATTTCATTAAAGCAAATTAGAAACATGTCAAGATGATATAATGTACAATGCAATGAAAGTCACACCACTTAGCGCGTGTTCAAGTTAATTTCAAAACATTATCGCATAACATACAACAGAAGTTCAATAAACGCCTAATGAATAATAGTAAAAAAAAAATAACACAATTGGCAAGGACACAAAAAAAAAACTCAATAGACACCTCACCCACACGGTCTGATTGGACAGACCTGCTCTGATACCACTAATATGACACCCTGAACCCAAATTGAAATAAAAAGAAAAATGCACTAGTTTTAAAGAGATTCGCAGCGGTTCCAAAATAGAGTAT
>NC_021164.2:53135852-53137540 GCF_000331145.2 Cicer arietinum | reverse complement strand
ACAAAATGCTTGCATAAAAATTTTCAATAAAAAAAATTCTTAATATCGAATATAGTTGATGTTTATTAAATAAATATTTTTGATATAAAAGCAAGTTCTAAACTTAGAGACAATTAATTTCTACCTCTGAATAACCGATAAAAATAACACAATTGATCAATCAAATTTACAAATATCTAAATTGTTCATAACTCAACAAAATACGAAAAATTACTCCCACCCAATATCACCTATTCAAAGCGTGGATCCCCAATCGATAACCTGAAATAACTGCGCTCTCGCAAGCGCCAAACACAAGCAACGAGGGGTGAGCTTCGAAAACATGTAATAGTATAAAATAATTGAGAAGAACACGTAAAAAAAATATTAAACACCGTATCATATCAAATCACAACCAACAAGAATAATCAAGGTAAAACATTGATACAATCCACAACATCAAGTAAGTAAATACACAAATCAAGTAATGTTATGCATGCTCTTATACTCTAGACTCCTCCTCTTTCTTTGGTACCATTCTAACTCTGAAGTACTTGGTTAGGAGGCTCGATACTATGCCACCACGCAAGTGGACGGACAATTCAAATTGGCCATGTCCTCATAGATCCCCTCAACTCAACCCGAGACACATATACGTGACAGTCGAGGTAAACGTGTGTTGCGTGGTAGCTCCCGACATTTGGAGTGCTACCTCCAAGTCACCTAGGAATTCCCCACCCGAATACCTCCAAGGTCTAACAATCTTGCCTTAAGGCTCAACAGTAGACCGCCACGATCAGGCTCATTCAGTTGTACTTCCCCGGAATCACAAGGCTTGTTAGACCCTACCTATATGATGACAAAATAATCTCCACTTCACAAATTCACAATATTTATTTTCTCCCCTCGTTGGTATATGATACTCCATTAAAATTGTCATCTCAAACACAATTTGAAATCACCATTATTTCATCAACTATGAGTTTAATTCAATATTCTCATCACAATATCACTATCATTAATCATATCTCATCACATAAACTCATCACAATTTTATAGAATCAATATCATCAATCAAACATCATCATTATCATCACATAAACTTATCACAGATTTATATTATAAATCACACATCATCATCAAATAAACTTACATTATACACTGCATTCACATAAACTCATTTAATCAAACATATGCACTAAATTCATTTGAAATCAAATATCACAATAACATCAAATATCACAATAACATCAAATATCACAATAACATCAAATATCACAATAACATCAAATATCACAATAACATCAAATATCACAATAACATCAAATATCACAATAACATCAAATATCACAATAACATCAAATATCACAATAACATCAAATATCACAATAACATCAAATATCACAATAACATCAAATATCACAATAACATCAAATATCACAATAATTTTAAATATCACAATAATATCAAATATCACAATAATGTTAAATATCACAATAATATAAAATATCACACATTTAACGAAATTAAATCAATCAACACCTTATAAATATTTCTATTTCACATTTTAATCTCACAATTTTCGTATTTGCAGATTAATTAATTTATCACTCAAAGGGCTACTGCCGTACGTAGCGAGCCCCGGATGAATCGTTGGGAAATACGGTTTTCCCGTTCATCTCACAATATATTATACTCATGAATTCAAA
>NC_021164.2:53127854-53135637 GCF_000331145.2 Cicer arietinum | reverse complement strand
TTTGTGGAGTCCAAATATGGTCTCAGTTTTCATTGGTGATAGTCGTGGTGGCCGGAATCTTGATCAAAAGGTGGAGGTGTGATTTTTGACAAAGAGGAATAGGGCGTTTAAGTTTGCGATTCAAGTTGGAAATGAAAGAGAAGATCACAACGATCACAAATGTGGTCTCGGTTTTACACGAAACTTGGTATAATGGTTATAATTGAAGAGAGAAGGTGAAGAAGACATAAGAATGGAGGCGGAGGCTAAGTCTACGAAGATGAGGACGCGTACTTCTGTTCTCCTTTTTTTTTTTTTTTCTCTTCATTTTATTATTGTTATTATCATCATTATTATTACTATTATTATTAATAATTGGATTTTAGTTGGAGTTAATCCATAAAACACATTCTACTCATTTCTTTTATTTTTTATTTTTAAAATAAAACCAACAATTAGCAAAACTAATTTTTATTAATATATATATAAATATATATTAAACACAATTTAATTTCCAAATATTACTAATATTTCGAAACTAATATCATATAAAATAAAATAACTTATTTTATTAATCTTTTAAAATACTTTAATACTCAAAATTCTCATATTCCAAATAATCACTATAATAATACTTTTTTTTTATACTAGAATTAAAATATTATCATCATTAGAAAATAGTCGAAATTATAAAATAAATGAATAAAACATCAAAACTTTATATTTATTATTAAATCATAATAAATATATATAAAATCACAATGTTTTAACAAAAATATAACAATAAAGGAAATCGAACACAATATCATTACTATTCCAATATAATTATTTACAAAATAAATAACTAAAAATAGAAAATAGTTATAAATAATTGAAATATAAATACGTGTATATTTAACATTAGTCAAACGTGAAGAAAGTATTACATTAATTGGATACGCGTATATACACGTAAAATCACATAGAATCTTTTTCTTTAAAATGTTTCACTAAAATACTATTATTTTTAGAAAAATATAAATAAAGTAATATAATAAAATATTTATTATTTATAACATTCATTTAATATAATATGTATCAAACTAGTACTTCATAGAAATTATCCATATAATGAAAATTAGTAACAAAATTTATCAACATCTACTTTAAAATAATTTTAACATCAAATTAATTATTTAGAATCTTATTTAGTTAATAAATTAATTTATTTTAAAATTTAGGTTGTTACACCCCAAGTACCCCATTTTGATGCTAACGGGAATTGGCAACAACCTCACGTTGGGGATGATACACGATCGAACGAAAAATTCCATGTTTTAGAAGAGCGAATAAAAGCAATTGAGGGGCATAATGTATATGGTCTCGAAGCTTTTGATATGTGTTTGGTTCCCGATGTGATTATCCCTCCAAAATTCAAGGTTCCTGAGTTTGAAAAATACAAAGGCACCACATGTCTTAAAAATCATTTGACAATATATTGTAGAAAAATGGCTTATCATGCTCATAACGACAAACTTCTCATTCCCTTTTTCCAAGACAGTTTGAGTGGGGCATCGTTAAGATGGTATATGCATCTCAAGCGAAATCGAATTCGTTCGTGGAAAGACTTGGTTGATGCTTTCTTGAAACAATACAGGTACAACATTGACATGGCCCTTGATAGGATGCAATTGCAAAATTCATTGAAAAAGGAGAACGAAACTTTCAAACAATACGCACAACGGTGGAGAGAAGTGGTATCACAAGTAGAACCTCCTTTATCTGAAAGAGAAATGGTTGGTATGTTTATGGATACTCTCCAGTCTTCTTTTTATGATAAGATGATTGGGAGTATGTCATCAAAATTTTCTGATCTAGTCATGATAGGAGAAATGATAGAAAGTGGGATGAGGAATGGTAAGATCGTATGTGCAACAAGTGGCGTGAAGAGACCCCATACGACATTCATAAAAAAGAAAGAAGGGGATGGTAACGTTATAATGGTAAACCCAAGAGTCTCCTACTTTCCATCCACGAATTCTAATCGACCCTCAAACTCCTTACATTCCCTATCCATATGTGGCTCCAACCTCACAAGTTTCATACCCCAATTAACACCTTTTAAGACCACCTTTTTATCAACCACCTTTGGTCCAACCACCACTTGTCGCATTACCCCAACAGAACCAATGGAACCAAAATCCAAACCCGAATCAATACAAACCACCAGTTAATCGAGAAAAGAAGATAACCCATTTCGACCCAATTCCGATAACATACAACCAATTATTACCTCACCTACTCCAGAATTCAATGGTAGTCCTAAGACCAATGAAACCTCTGGAACCACCATTCCTAAAATGGTATAACCCAAATACCAAATGTGAATACCATGCATGAGTTGTACGACATTCCATCGAAGATTGTCAAGCCCTAAAATCTAAAGTGCAAGAACTGATTAATGCAAAATGGCTTACCTTCAAGGAAGACGGCCCCAACGTATGAGTAATCCCTTACCGAGCCACGAGGATACCTTTGTCAATGTCATTGAAAATGAGATAGACCAATGTGTAAAAGATGATCATGTGTTGACCATAAAGCCGTATATGGAAAATAGTAGATCTTTTCAAAGATCATTGGAAATCCTCTACGTAAAAGAAAATCTTAAGTCAACTCCTAACATGCCAAATGCGATAATTGTCCAAACACCAACCTCTTTTCCTTACGAAAATACCAAGGCGGTGCCATGGAATTATGAAGTTATCTCTCACTTGGTCAATCATCAATCAAAGGATAGCTATGAATCTAAAGGAACTGATGTCACCAACATTTTAGGGATTGGTGGGATGACTCGAAGTGGTCGAGTATATGCCCCCAGACAACCTAAGGAAAAGGAGGGCCATGGAGGAAAAGGTAAAGAAGTTACAAATGATGCTATAAAAGGGCCAGAGACTTGCAAAAAGACAACGCTTGAAAAAACTAACGAATTTTTGAGATTTATCAAGCAAAATGAGTATAAGGTGGTAGATCAACTAAATCAAACTCCTTCCAAGATATATGTAATTTCTTTGTTATTAAACTATGAAGCGCATAGAAAGGCATTAATGCAAGTTTTAAGTGAGGCTCATTATACTCATGTTACTCATGACATCACCGCTAATAATTTTTTAAGTTTTAGCAATGGCGAATTACCAGCTGAAGGGACAAGGCATAATAAAGCATTACACATCTTTGTGAGGTGTCATGGTCATATCCTTGCACGAGTGCTAGTTGATAATGGTTCATCGTTAAATGTCATGCCGAAATCAACACTATCAAAACTATTTGTTGATGGAGCTTGTTTGAAGCCGAGTGCTTTGGTGGTGAAACCATTTGATAGATCCAGAAGACAAGTTGTTGGTGAGATTGACCTGTCGATTCAAATTAGACCTCATAACTTTGGAATAACCTTCCAAGTGATGGATATTAAGTCGGCGTATAGTTTCCTTTTAAGGAGATCGTGGATTCACGCTGCTAGAGCAGTGATATCCACTCTCCATCAAAAGCTAAAGTTTATATTGAACAATAGGCTGGTAATAATATATGGGGAAGAAGATATGATAACGAGTCATCTATCTTCTACGGGCTATATTGAAGACATGGAGGAAGCCATAGAGACTTCCTTTCAAGCATTAGAAATCGCCAATGCTATCTTCATGGGTGAAAGATCTCTTTTAAAAGAACCAAAGTTGTCTACCATGTCCTTAAAGTCTACCAAATCAATGTTGGATGGAGGAGTTTTTGTTAAATTGGGATAATTGTTAGATATACCCGAAAAGAACGATAGGTATGGTTTGGGATATTTACCTACTAAAGCTGACAAAGAAAAGGATGTGAAGGAAAAAAATAGAAAGCATGATGGCTCTTTTGGAAAATCAGGTACCAAATTCACAAAAGATTCCTATTTGTGAGATTCACCAAACATTTCAAAGCGCCAGAATAATTTATGTTGATCGGGTGGTTGTTGCGGAAGAGGATCATGTTGATGATGATACCCTCAAATTGGTGTACCCTTGTCCTCCAAACACCAGTCTCAACAATTGGAAGATCATCAAGTTTCCCGTGTTTGTTAATTCATGTTCAAAGTAATTGTGTATTTTAACTCCTTTTGTTCTGTCCAAGGCTATAAGGATAACTAATTAGGGCGCATGTATTTCAATTTCGTATTTATTATCAATAAATGCATTTTTGAATTCTCCAATTGTTTTTCTCTTTCCTTTTTTGGCAATTTTATTCATATTTTCTTTTTCCCTTTTTCTTCTTAATTTAAACAATGCAGAGTCGAAAACGCATATGTCCAAAATAGCAGCGCTAGAACACTTTCTTGTAATTTTGAACACCCAATTAATCACACTGATGAGGATTGTGAAGACGGTTGTAACCCTCCCCCAGAACTAGAAAGGTTAATTGAACAGGAAGCTAAGATAATCCAACTCTATCAAGAACCTATTGACGTGATCAATTTAGGGACTGAACATGATAAGAAAAAAAATGAAAATTGGTATGACTATGAAAGAAAGTGAACGAGAAAAACTGGTTTAACTTTTATTTGATTTTGTGGATGTATTTGCATGGTCATATCAAGATATGCATGGACTAGATACTAACATAGTTGAACACAAGCTACCACTCAAGCCTGAATGAGCTCCAATTAAACAAAAATTGAGGAGGATTATGCTTGATATGTCACTTAAAATTAGAGAAGAGGCCAAAAAGAAATTTGATGTTGGTTTCTTAGTAGTAGCAAAATATCCTCAATGGGTTGCTAATATTGTCCCAGTTCCAAAAAAGGATGGAAAGGTTCGAATGTGCATTGATTATCGGGATTTAAATAAAGATAGTCCTAAAGATTAGTTTCCTTTGCCTCACATTGATTTCCTAGTAGATAGCACTGCTCAATATTCTCTTTTCTCCTTCATAGATGGTTTCTCATGGTATAATCAAATCAAGATGGCTTCCGAAGATATGGAGAAAACTACATTCATCACACAATGGGGAACTTCTAATATAAAGTGATGCCATTTAGATTGAAGAATATTGGGGCAACCTATCAAAGAGAAATGGTAACTTTGTTTCATGACATGATTGCAAAATCTCGGACCGAAAAAGACCATGTTGTTAACCTTCAAAAGTTGTTTGTTCGATTAAAGAAGTTTAGACTCTGTTTAAATCCTGCTAAATGCACTTTTGGTGTAAGATCAAGCAAGTTACTTGGGTTTATCGTTAGTCAAAAAGGGATAGAAGTGGACCCAGATAAAGTAAGAGCAATATAAGAAATGTCGGCTCCACGCACGAAAAAAGAAGTTCATGGCTTTTAGGGTAGATTGAATTACATTGCCAGGTTCATATCGCATCACACCGCTACATGCGAGCCAATTTTTAAGTTGTTACACAAAGACCAAAAGGTTGAATGGAATAAGAATTGTCAAAAAGCTTTCGAAAAGATTAAGCATTACTTGTCAAAACCTCTAATTTTAGTGCCTCTTGTTCCTAGGAAACCGCTTATTATGTACTTAATAGTACTTTACGAGTCAATGGGCTGCGTACTAGGGAAACATGACGAATCTGGAAAGAAAGAACATGTTATTTATTATTTGAGCAAAAAGTTAACCAGTTGTGAAACAAGGCATTCACAGCTTGAACGAACATGTTACGCATTAGCATGGGTTGTTCATCGATTGAGGCAATACATGTTATGTCATACAACTTGGTTGGTGTCTAAAATGGACCCAACTAAATACATCTTTGAAAAACCTGCTCTTACTGGAAGGATTGCCCGTTGGCAGATGTTGTTATCAAAATATGATTTGGTATACGTTACACAAAAAGTTATCAAAGGAAATGTCCTAGCAAAGTATTTGGTCCAACAACCTGTAGAAGACTATCAATCAATGCAATGTGAATTCCCCGATGAAGGCATCATGACTTTATTTGAAGAGACTGAATCATCTAATAAAGAAAAATGGACGTTGGTATTTGATGATGCTTCTAACGCGTTAGGGCATAGAATTGGGGCCATATTGATTTCCCCAGAGAACAAGTTCACTCCATTTACCGTTAGGTTGTGTTTTGATTGCACAAACAATATTGCAGAATATGAGGCATGTGTTATGGGCATTAAAGAAGGTATTGAATCAAAGGTAAAGGTTCTTGAGGTATATGGAGACTCATTGTTGGTCATCCATCAGATGAAAGGAGAGTGGGAAATGCGAGATTCCAAATTGATTTCGTATCATACCCATATCAAAGAACTAATAGAACATTTTGAGAAGATCACTTTTCACCATATCCCTTGAGAAGGAAACCAATTGGCTGACGCCCTGGTCACATTATCGTCAATTTTCAAAATAAGCATCGGTCAAGACGTGTCAGTTATAAAAATTCAACAAAGGGATAAACCTGCATATTACTTATCAATAGAAGAAGAGTCTAATGGCAAGCCATGGTTTTATGATATCAAATCATATGTTAAGAATAAAGAATATCCATTAGGTATTTCAAAGAACGACAAGAGGGTTTTAAGGAAGTTGTCAATGAACTTCTTCTTAAATGGTGATGTGCTTTATAAGAGAAATCATGATATGGTTCTCCTTAGATGTATGGATCAAGCGGAAGCATAGAAAATCATTCAGGAGGTTCACAAAGGTTCTTTCGGAACTCATGCAAATGGACACACAATGGCAAGAAAAATATTATGGGTTGGCTACTATTGGTTGACCATGGAGTCTGATTGCTTTAGTTACGTAAAGAAATGTCATAAATGTCAAATATATGCTGATAAAATACATGTACCACCCACCTCTTTGAATGTTTTAACATCACCATGGCCATTTTCAATGTGGGGAATAGATGTTATTGGATTCATCGAGCCTAAGGCTTGAAATGGGAACTGGTCTATCCTAGTAAATATTGATTATTTCACGAAATGGGTTAAGGTCACTTCTTATGCCAACTTGACGAGAAGTGTAGTTGTCAGATTCATCAAAAGAAAATTGATTTATCGATATGGCTTGCCAAATAAGATAATCACTGACAATATGAACAATCTGAATAATAAAATGATGAAGGAGTTGTGTGATAGGTTCAAAATTCAGCACCGTAATTCTTCGTCATATCGTCCAAAAATGAATGGGGCTATAGAAACATCAAATAGGAATATCAAGAAGGTCATACAAAACATGGTGGAGACATATAAGGATTGACATGAAATGCTTCCCTTTGCATTACATGGCTATAGAACCTTCGTTCATACCTCAACAGGGGCAACTCCTTTCTCATTGGTGTATGGAATGGAAGCAATACTTCCCATTGAAGTTGAAATTTCCTCGATCAAAGTCTTGATGGTAACAAAACTAGAAGAGGCTGAGTGGGTTCAATCACGATTTGACCAATTAAATCTCATAGAAGAAAAAAGAATGATAACTTTATGCTACGACCAAATATATTAAAAAAAACTCAAAAAAGCATACGAGAAAAAGTTCGTCCTCAGGAGTTTCAAGAATGAGACTTCGTGTTAAAGAAAATATTACCCATAAAAGAAAGATTCTCGTGGAAAATGGACCCCGAATTACAAAGGACCATATGTTGTGAAAAAAGCTTCCTCTAGGGGAGTTCTAATACTCGCAGAAAGATTGGGGAGGATCTTCCACTTCTAATAAATTCAGATGCAGTCAAAAAATACTATGCTTAAAAAAAATGATTGAAAAATGGGCTCGCTAGGCTGAAAACCTGAAAAGGCGACCTAGGCAAAAATTAGAGCATCCCGATGGATTGAAAACTTGGAAGA
>NC_021164.2:53107073-53127832 GCF_000331145.2 Cicer arietinum | reverse complement strand
CGCTTCAAACTGCGACAATTATTATTCTTGGAAGTTGACCAACGGGAGTGCCTAAATTACAAGAATGAATAGCGCTTGTTATCCCTTCAACTTAACCTAAACACACTCATCCATACATTGTAACCCCAATTATTTTGTTCCCTGAATATACTTTTTCCAATGTTGTCATTCAATGTTGTATGATACACTCTTTTTAAACTAATTCAATTTCCTGTTTGATTGTTCGAGCATTTTGAAATGTTGTTTTATGATAATAAATGTTAAAAGTTGAAATATGTGAAAATATAAAAATACCTTAAATGTTTTGACACTTGGAAAACATATACTGGGAACTCGATAGATTCTCAACATGTATGGGTGCTTATAAGAAAAATGAAGAGTAATCATTTTAAACAATCGATTTTTCTTCGCCTTGAAAAAACGGGCACTCGATAGATACGAAGAGTCATCATGTGGAAACAATATTTGTTTTTATTCATCCATTGAATCTTGGAGCGTAGAAGAGCATAAGGATCGGGGAATCAAAGAAATGAACAAGAATTGATCTATAATGCACGACACACATAAATCCTGCATAATTTACTCATACTCACATGATCCATGCATCTTCATTGACACTTTACCTATACTCAATGCATAACACATGCATGAATCATTCATACCTTATCGTTCGAAATGCAATTATCATATACTTATTCTCCCTCTTTATCTACCTACAAGATTGGACCAATTACGTTCTTTTTTCATTCCTATTGATCTACGCATCGGTAATCAATCCAAAGACGATCATTCTTTCATTCATGTCGGTCTACGCATTGGTAACCAATCTAAAGACGATCATTCTTTCATTCCTGTCAATCTACGCATCGATAACCAATCCGAAGACGATCGTTTTTTCATTCCTATTGATATACGCATCGGTAATCAGTCCGAAGACGATCACTTACACTCTTGTCGATCTACGCATCGGTAACTGATCCAAAGACAATCATTATTTCATTCTTGTCGATTTACGCATTGTAACCAATTTGAAGACGATCATTCTTTCATTCATGTCGATCTATACATCGGTAACCAATCTGAATACGGTCATTTTTTCATTCCTATTGATCTACGCGTCGGTAATCAATCCAAAGACGATCATTTTTTCATACGCATCGATAACCAATCCGAAGACGATCATTCTTTCATTCTTGTAGATCTACGCATCGGTAACAAATCTGAAGACGATCATTCTTTCATTACAATCATTTTTCATTTTGTCGATCTACGAACGGATGGAGAAGATCAGGTTTTCGCATTAGCAATTTATCATTCTACTCACCTTTGCCTTTTTCTACTCGTGTTCACAGACAAAATTTGGGTCTTTATATTTAATTAAATTTTACAACAATAATATTCACATTTTCTAGTAAAAATATAATTAAATAGGGGCAGCTATAGTACCCCAATTTTGTCCAACTTATTAAAAATAAATCAAAAAAAGGAAAATATATATATAAAAAAGGAAATAAAAATAATATAGCTAAAAATCAGACTCATTATGTCTCATCAATTTACAATGCCAAATCAAATTACAATTTTAAAAATTTGCCAAATCAAATTACAATAAAAATTAAGCCAAATCAAATTAAGCCCACTGCTCAAGCCTATTTTGCCTCTGTTTTGTTCTCTATTGTTGCCCTTGCTCACTATCAAACCTTGCTCTGTTGATGCTGACTACTATTGATGCACAAGCCTTGCTCACTCGTACATTTGTAACTATTGTATCTAATTAGAGAAATAAAAACATTATTTTTATAAGTTAGCCATTTTACATATGATATAGAGCAAAGAGACAAACTTTTGAGTTTGAAGCATAAACTATAAATAAAAATATGTTAAATCCATGTACAAAGCTAATAAAGTTGCAAGTAAAAATCAGCTCTTTAACCCAACAAACCAACTATGTCCAACAGATGAACATAATTAGATAAAAAAAAAAAATTAAATAAAAGATAAAATCGTGAATGAATCAAATGTGCAGAATAACTCAGATTATGAGTAAAGAAATTAAGCATCAAACAAAAAATTGATGGAAAAGCACAAAGGCAAGCAGGAAAGCAACTAGACAAGTTAAAAAAACTCTATAAATACATCTTCATTTATTTCATAAAGGAATCAAAATCGGATATTAACTCTGCTTAAAAAAATCACATATACAATGAATGAGGAGGGGAAGAAATCAGAGAAGATAGAGGCAAAAGATAAGCAACCAAAAACCTTTAAATCAATAAAAGTGGGTAACGTGTTATGAAGCAACTCAAAAGGTGTTTTGAAATTCAAAACAAGGGTAATTAATCTATTGATGAGCAAAGCAGTATGACACAAGGCAAAAGACCAAAATGATTTGGGAAGTTGTGAATGAAAAGGTAAAGTTCTAGTGACATTAAATAAATGTCTATGTTTTCTCTCAACAATGCAATTTTGTTGAGGGGTCTTGACACAAGAGGTTTGATGCAATATTCTCAAGTCAGAATAAAACTGAGACATATTAAACTGAGCACCATTATCACTTCGTATGATTTTTACTTTGGAAGAAAATTGTGTTCAAACAAAATTTAAGAAGTTATGTAGTTTAGGTCTAGCTTCTGCCTTTGAGTGCATAAGAAAAATTCAAGTAAACCTTCTGTGATCATCAATAATTGTTAAAAAATATTTATAACCATCAATTGAAATATCACTAATAGGACCCCAAATATTAGTATGGATTAAATCAAAAGCGTGTAAAGATTGACTGGAACTTAAGGGAAAAGGGAGCCTAGAAAATTTACCTAAATGACAAAAATCACAAATGACATGTGAAATGATTTACACATATGATTCAATACAGAACTCATCCCTGATAGCCAATCCCAGAAGATTGACAACATCATCCAAGGTAATCGTCATTTCACCAAATGGCATGTGAAATGACGATGTCTTAGAATGCCATCTTTCCACAAACGTAGAAATCAGGTTGTTGTCGATCATCTTCAAACTATCCTGTTATAATGGGTTCAACCCTGACAAGCTCACCCAGTTCTCTATGAATTGCGGGAGTACCGATGGGGTAAATTATTGCATTTTCTTTCCATGCACAACAATTTTCAGCAATGGTTGCTCCTATATACAAAGAAAATATATGACATTAAAATTAAATATAGAACAAAAATAATAATTAATTCAATTATTTTTAATGCACTATAAATAATAATTAATTTAACATACCTGACCAAACCACAGTCTAGCTGAAACATGTTGATAGTATTGTGGTAGGACAGACAAATCATATGGTCCTCCAGGATACCGTGTGAGCTCACCAGGTCCCTGAGCTCCATCATGCCACTCCTCCATATGCTCTCCCTCATTAGCAGATGCAGCCTCCTCCTGCTCATGTACCTCCACCTGCTCATGTATCTCCACCTGCCCATGTACCTCCTCCTCCCCATGCACTATAGGAATCTCCTCCTGCTGATGGATAGTCACATCTGAGATAAATCGATGATCATGCTCTCCCCATCATCGTCTTCAATTTTTCTCCTTGAAGCTGTCGTTCGAATCCTCTAGAGGATTCGTCATGGATGATGTAGAAGTATCAGCATCACGTGTAATTCGTATGATTTTACCGTCTATTCCTCGTGCACCCACTGAAAAGTTGAAAAATAAAAAGAAATAAATCACAATTGGTTATAAAATCATAATTAATTAAAATTAAAAAAATAAATAATAATAATAATAATAATAATAATAATAATAATAATAATAATATAATTTTCAGAGAACTTAAGGTTCATGATTTCCGGTAACTATCGGAAATGTTAAACCAAGTTTCCCAATATGTATATGGTTTCCGGAGAAGTTAAATTAAGTTTTCCGATATTATCAGAAAACTTCAAAAAAGATTTTCGGAAAACTGGAAAACATGAAAAAAGATTTCCGAAAGAGGCTTTTGTATCAGAGAAGTTGAAAAAAGATTTACGGGATGTATTTTGTGTTCCGAAAATTTTGATCACAAGTTTGCCGGAAGATTTGGAGAAAAACTTACTTTTTTTCCGGAAATGTTGAAAGGTGATGGTGAAATTTTTGGACTTTTATTATTCAAACGAGGGCAAATAAGTCTTTTCTTTGCTTATATGGGGGTATAGGTATAATTAGGGGGTATGGGGTAAAATTTTCAATTTTTTATTTTTAATTGAATGAAAATTAAAGAAACAAATTTAAATTTTTAACATTTTAGGAGTATAAGTCCAATTGCGTATACAAAATCCAACTTTCCATTTTATGATATATTTTTTTTTCCACAAAGCCCAAATTCAAGCTTGTTTATTTTATGAGTTTTGTACCAGGCACCCCCCCAATTTTATCTGTCACCCCCAGTATTTTTTAAAGACTATTATACCCCTCTGTAAAACAGTATAAAAGCATAAAAAAAATACCATTCTGATTTCACACCCCACCACCTTCGAAAATTTTGAAAAAAAATGTAGGATTCGAAAGTTTAAAAGTTTCGAAATGCATTTCAGTAAGTTACTCGAAACTTTTGTTATTTTAAAACCTTCGAAATGCAATTTCTTTCAAAAAAATACAAATTTTCGAAAATTTGGATAAACACCAAAGTTTCGAAATGGACATTATTCGAAAATTTGGTTGCATTTGAAAGTTTTGAAATAAAATAATGCTTCGAATATTTGGCCTTTCACGAAACTTTCGAAATGTATATTCGAATTTTTAGAAATTTCAAAATGAAATTGTGCTTCGAAAGTTTGGCTTTTCACAAAAGTTTCAAAATTATTATTTGAATTTTTAAGATTTTCGAAAATCAGATTTCAAATTTTTACAATAAGTCAAAGTTTCGAAATTTTTTTTAATTTTTTTTTTAAATTCAATATTTATGTTAGAAATTATTTTTAATTTTTTTTATATTCAATATTTAGAATATTATTTTTAATTAAATTTGTTACTAATTTTGAAATTATGTATGAGTAGAGTTGATGTTTCTGCTTCAAAAAATGTTATAGATTCTACATAAAAATTCACCATTGATCAGTTATTATTATTAATAGTGATGATTCATCACCGATTAAATTTTTATTATAGCGATATAGTTAATGTTTTATTTGAAACGTATTTTGTAGGTATTTTCTTCTCGAGAAGCTGTATTTGAATGGGCAAAAACCATTGGAAGACAAAATGGAATTTTAATTGTTACCATTCGATTAGATAAAGCAACCGAAATTAGGGGAAAAAAGACAAATTGATTTTGGGATGCGAAAGAGGTGGAAGATATAAATCAGAATCAAAAAAATCAGTAACTTGCTCTCATAAGGAAAACTGTCCATTTACTCTCAGATGTGTACCATTAAGTGTCAGTGAAGGATGGAAAATTAGTGTTCGTTGTGGGACACACAATCATGAATTACTTGATACTGTAACTGGTCATTCTTATTTGGGGCGTTTAAACGAAGAAGAGAGGAAATTTGTCAATGATATGACAAAGTATAAGCTTGCACCCAGATTCATTCTAAATGCTTTGAAAGTGAGAAATGAAACCAATGTCACTATTCCCAGTCAAATATATAAAGCAAGGAGTACTTATCGATCATCATTGAGAGGTTCGTACACAGAAATGCAGCATCTGTTGAAGTTAATACAACAAGAAAATTATGTGCATTGGACAAGAAGACGGGAAAATTCTGATATTTTGAGAGATATTTTTTGGACGCATCCTGATTGTATAAAGTTGTTAAACACATTTCATTTTTTTTTCATATGTGATAGCACATACAAAACAAACAGATATCGGTTACCATTACTTGAAATAGTCGGTGTCACATCTACTAGTTTGACATTTTCAGTTGGGTTTCCTTATTTGGAAAAATAGCGACAAGATAACTTCATCTGGGCATTTGAAAAGGTACGAATGTTGTTCAAATCTGAGTCTTTGATTTCTAAAGTTATTGTGACTGATAGAGATCTTGCCATGATGAATGCGATTAGTGTTGTGTTTCCTACTTCAATACATTTGCTATGTCGAAAGGATAGATAAGAAGAAGTAATGGATTTATGGAAAAAGATTGTCTATTCGACTAGTGTGGAAGAGTATGATCATCATTTGCAACACTTTGAGCTATTGTGTGCCGATATTATTCTTTTTGTTGATTATGTGAAAGATTCATGGTTAACACCATACAAAGAAAGGTTTGTCAACGTTTGGATCAATAGAGTGATGCATTTGGGGAACACAACATCTAACAGGTATTTTTAAAATATTAATTGTGTTGTTTTAGCAAACATGATTTACTAGTTTATGTGATTTGTTTTAATTTGTGTTATTTAATTTATTTGTAGAGTTGAGTCTGCTCATTAGAGATTATATTATTCTTTTTGTTGATTATGTGAAAGATTCATGGTTAACACCTTACAAAGAAAGGTTTGTCAACGTTTGGACCAATAGAGTGATGCATTTGGGGAACACAACATCTAACAGGTATTTTTAAAATATGAATTGTGTTGTTTTAGCAAACATGATTTACTAGTTTATGTGATTTGTTTTAATTTGTGTTATTTAATTTATTTGTAGAGTTGAGTCTGCTCATTAGAGATTGAAAAACATGCTTCAAACTAGTTTTGGTGATTTGTGTAAAAGTTGGGATGCAATGAATATGATATTGAAGAATCAAATATGTATCATTCAATCTTCTTTTCAGAAAACCATCAAGGACGTTGAGCACAAATATAATTCACAATTTTTTCAAAATCTACATCATTGTGTATCAAGAAAATGTATGAAAGAAATTGATAAACAGTTGGAAAGGGTGAAGATTGTAGGTACTAACAAAACAGAATGTGGTTGTTCAATTAGAACAATTCATGAATTACCATGTGCTTGTAAGTTGGCTAAGTTGCAGATATATGGTAATGTTATCCCTTTAGATAACATTCATAATTTTTGGAAACAGTTAAGCATTGAACATGAATTAGAGGATGAAGAATCTTTATCAGATTATAACTTTTCTGAAGAGTTGGAAGCAATGAAAGCGTACATGAAGAAACACGATATTATAATAATTGAATAAACAATTTAAATAAACAATTAATTAAATAAATAAATAATTCAATAAATAAACTTAAATAAATAATTCAATAAATACATTTAAATAAACAATTAATTACATAAACTTAATTTATATAAATTGATTAAATAAATTTAAATAAACAATTAATTAAATCAACTTAAACAAATAATTGAAATATACCTCTCCTTCCCATAGCCTCCGAGCCACGTGGTGCTCATATTGTGTCAACACATGTCTCAACATCGGTCCTCCGGGGAATCCAGCATCATCAGCATGTTCCATCTGAGGCTCAGGGACATCTTCCTCCAACTGAGGCTCAGGGACATCTTCCTCCAACTGAGGCTCAGGGACATCTTCCTCCAACTGAGGCTCAGGGACATCTTCCTCCAACTGAGGCTCAGGGACATCCTCCTCCATATGTGCATGTGCAGTAGACTCGACGACATCATCATGGATGTCTTGTCTTCGACGACGCTGCCTACTTGGACGAATTGCTTCGTTTCGTCGTCTATTTGATGTTGTTGGTGGAATTCTGTCTGCACCATCACCTCTATCACCATCTATAATGTTGCGAATAATTTGGCCGAACGCACCTCTCATCCTAGGCACTGCAACATATAAATATATAAATACTAAAAAAAATTATAAACAATAAAAAAATAATGTAATAAAAGGATTTCAGAAACTTTAAGCCAAGCCAAGCCTCTATTTCGAAACTTTGAAGGAATTCAGAATTTTCGAAATGCATTTCGAATCTTTCCCCAGAAGTTCGAAACTTTGTCCAGAACTTCGAAACTTTCCCTCAACTTCGAATCTTTCCCTCAGATTTCGAAGGTTTCATTGCCTTCAATTTCGAAACTTTCTACATACAAGAAACTTTCGAAAGTTTCTTATTTCAAAGCTTTCAAAACATTCGAGGACGGAGGCTTTCGAACATTTCACATTCAGGTAAAGTTTCGAATGTTTCTTGTTTCGAATCTTCCAAAACTTTCGAGGATTGCATTTCGAAACTTTCGAAAAAATGCAAAGTTTCGAAAATAACTTACTTTTGAGTTTCGAATCTTTCAGATATTCGAGGGATGAGTTGGATCAAAATCGGATATTTGAAAATTTCGAATGAGTTGGGTGAAAAATGAAAGTAAATTTTTTTTTGGATTTTTATAAATGAGATGGAGAGTAAAATAGTGTTTTAGTCATGACTGGGGGTGGTAGATAAAATTGGGGGGTGCCTGGTACAAAACCCTTATTTTATTTTTTAAAAAGAGCCCAAACTCAAGATTTAAAGAGTATTCGACTTGGTAAAAAAAGAAAAATTACTTAGAGAATAGTAGCTCAGACACTGAACAAAAACCCTCGTTCTTTCCCTTATCAGTCTTATGTGGCAGCCGTCGCTCTCCCTTTGTTTATGTTGATTTGTCGAAACTCAGCAGCACTCACAAACAGGTACAAACTGCTTCTTCTCTTCAAACCCTATTACTATATCCGATTCTCATTCATCTCTCTATATATTAATTTATCTATTTTCTCTAAAATCTTATTATTATCAGATTTAATAAATATCTAGGTTCAGCGTTGAATTTTTACCGTGGAATAACAACAGAAATGGCTTCCGAAACTGGAAAAAGCTTTGTTCGGAGAGATCGTCTTCGCGAAATTGAAGTAAATGTTCAGAAATGGTGGGAAGAGAAACAAGTGTTCAAATCCGAACCTGGTGATAAACCACCCGAAGCTGGTGAAAAATTCTTCGGTAATTTCCCTTTCCCTTACATGAACGGTTACTTACATTTAGGTCATGCTTTTTCCCTTTCGAAATTGGAATTCGCCGCCGCGTTTCACCGTCTCCGTGGCGCAAATGTGCTTCTCCCTTTCGCTTTTCATTGTACTGGTATGCCAATTAAAGCTTCTGCTGATAAGTTAGCTAGAGAAATTCAACAATTTGGTAATCCACCGGTTTTTCCGACTGAGGAACAAGAGAGTGTTGTTGCTGTTGTTGAGAGTGGCGGTAATGGTGGTGATGAAAATGTAGCTCCTGATAAATTCAAAGGGAAGAAATCTAAGGTTGCTGCAAAATCGAGTGGGCAGGTTTACCAATGGGAGATTTTGAGGAGTGTTGGTATATCCGATGACGAGATTTCGAAGTTTCAAGATCCTTATAAGTGGTTGTCTTATTTTCCGCCATTAGCTATCGAGGATCTTAAGGCTTTTGGTTTAGGTTGTGATTGGAGAAGGTCGTTTATAACGACTGATATGAATCCTTATTTCGATTCCTTTGTTAGGTGGCAAATGAGGAAATTGAAGTCATTGGGGAAAGTTGTTAAGGATGTTAGGTACACTGTTTTTTCGCCTTTGGATGGACAACCATGTGCTGATCATGATAGAGCTAGTGGTGAGGGTGTTCAGCCTCAAGAGTATACGATTATTAAGATGGAGTTGGTATCGCCTTTTCCTGAGAAGTTTAAGGTTCTTGAAGGGAAGAAGGTTTTTCTTGCGGCTGCGACGTTGAGACCTGAGACTATGTATGGTCAAACAAATGCTTGGGTTTTGCCTGATGGGAAATATGGTGCTTTTGAAATTAATGAAACGGAGGTATTTGTTCTAGCGCATAGGGCTGCCCTTAACCTTGCTTACCAGAATCACTCTAGGGTGCCTCAGAAACCCACTTGCTTGCTTGAGGTTACGGGTCAAGATTTGATTGGGCTTCAGTTGAAATCTCCGCTTTCGTTTAATGAGATAATATATGCACTTCCTATGCTGTCTATTTTGATGGATAAAGGTACCGGGATTGTGACTAGTGTACCTAGCGATGCTCCTGATGACTACATGGCTTTGCATGATTTGAAGTCGAAACCAGCTTTTAGGGCCAAGTATGGTATTAAAGATGAATGGGTGTTGCCGTTTGAGATTGTGCCTATCATTGAAGTTCCACAGTTTGGGAATAAGTGCGCTGAGACGGTTTGCTTGCAGATGAAAATCAAAAGTCAGAATGAGAAAGAAAAGCTTGCAGAAGCTAAGAAACAAACGTACTTGAAAGGATTCACTGAAGGAACTATGATTGTTGGAGAATTTTCCGGGAAGAAAGTTCAGGAAGCTAAGCCCTTGATTAGGAGCAAGCTTTTGGAAACAGGTTAGTGTTCATTTGACTTCACAGGCCTTCTTTTACTGTTTTACTATAACTTCTTTTTAAAGTTACCAATATAGTGTAAGTTTCAATTCTTTTTACCAACTTGGGGCAAGTCCTTATTGATATGTAGTCGGTTAAAACAAAACAGAGTCGAATCATCATTTTCCATTTAGTGATTCGTTTGCAACAAGAACGACCCTGCAGAATTCTACTTCAGTGAACAAATTCTACTTTGGTGGTTGTAGATTTACAGTTTAGCATAGATATTGCCTTTCATAAAACAAAGTGATTCTTGTCAATAACTTGACTTTTGAAGGATTAGAATACTACATTGTTTTTGCATTTGACACTAATATTTTGTCCTTTAATCCAAAAGGATTTCCATGAAGAAGCTCTTCTTTAAAAGTAATGAATTAAGACATAATTAACATTTAAGAAACAGTAAACCCTACAACAGTAACGTGGTAAAAGAGTTCTTCCTTCTTGAAGTACAAAGTAGCTGACAGCATTCTTATATTTTAAAAATTCATGTTTTGCAGCAATTCTGCTTAATGTTCTTCAATTCTTGTAAAAGAGATTTTGCTGATATGCCAAATGTTCAGGGTGTATAAGCATCCCATCGCATCATATTTTATAAGTCTGTTGTTGTGAACTATGACTTCTTTATGGTATTTACAAAAAAAGACAGGTTGTGTTTCCTACCCATGATTTGTATGACTCAATGGTTACATATAAAATTTTGTTTTCGAGATACGACTTCTAAGATTTTCTCTCTCTTATCCATAGCTTTATTATTTTATATTAAATATCAAACATCATAAAATTTGAATTACAAAAAGTAGCTGAATATCATAGTTTTGGCTCTGTTCTATAATTCCATTTCCAAGATGTATGACATGCTCTAAGTAAGTTTTTTGCATCCTACTCTGTGTTGGTAATTTTAGAAGGAAATTACAGTAAAAATGTAAAAAAACCATATCTTCACATTGATTTTAAATATGGATAATCTTATTATCCTCATTAATCTCAGAATTTTTAAGAATTTTCTCCCACATTCTGTTTGATAAAATTAGAGGTTGTTAAATTCTTCAAAGTAATATAGCAATATATTGGTAAAAATGAAATGTGAAAATAATTTTGCACTAATGATGAACTAAAATGAAATTAATTATTTTTTTCATTTAAATTTATTATTTATTTATTTTTCTATGTGGCTGTATTATGTGGCACCATCTTGTCCTCATAACTTTTGAATTTTTGGTTTTGCACTTCCAGGTCAAGCTATTGTGTATAGTGAGCCAGAGAAGCGGGTGATGTCAAGATCTGGTGATGAATGTGTTGTAGCTTTGACAGATCAGTGGTATATTACATACGGGGAATCAGAATGGAAGGAATTAGCTGATGAATGCCTGTCTAACATGAGCTTGTATTCCGATGAGACACGGCATGGATTTGAGCATACTTTAGGCTGGTTGAACCAGTGGGCTTGCTCACGATCCTTTGGTCTTGGGACACGCATACCATGGGACGAACAATTCCTAGTTGAGTCTTTATCAGATTCCACCATTTACATGGCTTATTACACCATTGCGCACTATTTGCAGAACGGTGACATGTATGGATCTAGTGAATCATCAATCAAACCTCAACAACTGACTGATGATGTCTGGGACTATATTTTCTATGGTGGACCTTTCCCTAAGTCCACTGATATTTCATCATCCCTTTTAGAAAAAATGAAGCTTGAGTTTGAGTACTGGTATCCATTTGATCTTCGGGTTTCTGGTAAAGATCTCATCCAAAATCATCTTACCTTTTGCATTTACAACCATACTGCACTTTTCCCTAAGCGTCAGTGGCCTCGTGGGTTTAGATGCAATGGCCACATAATGCTCAATTCTGAGAAAATGTCCAAGTCCACTGGAAATTTCAGAACTATTCGTCAAGCAATTGAGGAGTTTTCTGCTGATGCTACACGGTTCTCTTTGGCTGATGCTGGTGACGGCGTTGATGATGCAAATTTTGTCTTTGAGACAGCAAATGCAGCAATTCTCAGGCTCACCAAAGAGCTTACATGGTGTGAAGAGCAACTGGCTGCAGAATCTTCTATGAGAACTGGTCCCCCATCTACTTATGCTGATCATGTGTTTGCAAATGAAATTAACATTGCCGTCAAAACAACTGAGCAAAATTACTCCAACTATATGTTTCGAGAAGCCCTCAAGACTGGCTTTTATGATCTTCAGGCTGCTAGGGATGAGTATAGATTGTCATGTGGGGTTGGCGGTTTCAATCGTGATTTGGTGTGGCGGTTTATGGATGTGCAGACACGTCTTCTAGCACCTATCTGTCCACATTATGCAGAGTTTATTTGGAGAGAGCTTTTGAAGAAGGATGGTTTTGTGGTGAAGGCAGGCTGGCCAGCAGCTGATGCTCCTGACCTTACACTAAAGAGTGCCAACAAATATCTGCAGGATTCTATTGTTCTGATAAGGAAGTTGCTTCAGAAGCAGCTATCAGGCTCAAAGAAAGGAAATAAGAAAGGTGCTCCAGTTGTATCACCGGCAGAAACCAAGTTAACATGCTTGATATTTATAAATGAACAGTTTGACGGTTGGAAAGCCGAGTGCCTGAGTATTCTCAAGAACAAATTTAACAGTGAAACTCGGACTTTTGCTCCAGATTCAGAAATAATGGATGCTTTACAGCAGAGTTCTGTGGGTCAATCTTCTGAATTTAAACGAACTCAAAAGCTATGTATGCCTTTCTTGAGGTTTAAGAAGGATGAAGCGATTGCACTTGGGGCTCAAGCCTTGGATTTGAGATTGCCATTTGGTGAAATTGAGGTTCTTCGGGAAAACATTGACTTGATCAAGAGACAGATAGATCCAAAAGTTGTGGAAGATGTTGAAATTTTATCTGCAGCAGATGCTGATTCTGTGGCTAAAGCTGGACCTCATGCATCTCTACTAAATCAAAATCCTCCATCCCCAGGAAGTCCAACTGCCATCTTCTTACCTAAGTAGCTTTTGGGTATGTTTCTGGAAATTTCGCTTTTCTTACAGGAGGTCACAGTACTTTTTTATTTTCATTTAGACTCGAACATAATTTATCTTCCTCTGAATGATATATATCTAGACACAGGAGTAATTCAAATTTTTGTGAACCTTTAGTGTTATGATGCTTGTCTTGATCTTACTTGAAGTTTTACTTTTTTTCTTTCTTATTTTGATGGTGCATCCTCCCCAAACCTATAAATATGTCAGAGTTTAAGCCATGGTTCCAATAAATTATACGTATTCAGCCTGTTTCGTAATATTTATATATTTGTTGGTTGAAATTTGGTTGTGTGTTTATGAAAAGATTCTCACAACTCATGAGGTCTAGTTTTATGGATGGATTCGTTTTAGTCGCCCTTAAGGTCTAGTTTTACTTGTGTTTTTCCAAAGTTGGGTGGTTTACATGAACAAAATTTGGTTTGTAAGTAAAAAGGCTTTACAGAAGAAACTGAGCTGAGTTATGGAAATGATTGTAGAACACACTTGTTATACAAGACATATCCATAAACTGGAAAGCAGAGGCCTTAAGCTCATTCTCTTTCGTAATTTGACTAAACAAACAGGTCATTGTTTATAATGCAAAGTTTAGACATGCATTGCCATTTGTTAACGGGAGACATCTGCATATTATCTGTTTGGCTGAATGAAATCTGTTTTGCATGGTGAGTTGGTGTCATGCGAAATATTTTGGATTCATTTTCAATTTCACTGAACTGAATACGACTTACAAAAAAAATCTCTGCAATTGGCATTTTATTAGAGAAGAGGCAATGTGAAGAAAAGCAAAAGGCATTAAGTAAGTTTGGGCATGTTTTGATGCATCTGTTTCGGTATCATTTTGCAGGATCTCTTCAAAATGAAGATGTGAATCTTAAAGCTAAAGATTGGAATTGCAAAGGGCAAGTTTGTCTCTTGTCCGAAATCCTTGTGAGAACACATGCTGAAGCTTTCGAACACTGTATCTTTATGAAAAAAGCTAGTGCATTTACGTGTATTAAGATCTTAGTACACTTGCATTAGACTGGCCAGATTAATTTATGATGCTTTATTTTCAGCTAACCATTTTGTATCCATTAGATGTTTTTATTTTTAGTTTTGTTTTGTTTACTGGTGTGTGCTGTCAGGAAGGTTGCTTGAAATTTTGTAGTTTGAAGTTGATTTTTAAATTTGAGAAATTTTTGTTATAATACTATGCAACTGGGAAAAATAATAATGAGTTTAGATGTTAGATTCTCATTATGTCCAACAGACGAACCTGATCCTCATGTCTAGAGATTTTGGTATCTCTACTAATACCTGCTTCTGCTTCAGAGTCCACAAGTTTCTAGTAAACCTTGCAAAATTTGACAGGACATAAAAATACAAGATGGTGAAATGTTCGAAATTTTGAAAATCAAATAATTTGTTTTTAATTTTTTTATGTACAATATTTGATTAATTGATGCAATTAAATCTGAATTGGGTCTATAGAAAAGTATGTCCTTTAAATTTTTTTAAACAGAAGCTTTTTGTCTTGAATGATACAATGCAAAATAATAATCTATGATTTGAGTTTGTAATCTTAAATAATAATGGTGGTAGATAAAATTTGAATCGACTACTTTATTTTTTATTTGAGTTTGTAATGTTAAATAATAATGGTGGTAGATAAAATTTTAATCAACTGCATATTTTTTATTAACAATATTGCTACCAACACCCCCCAAATTGCTATTCACACCCCTCAAAATTATAAAAAAAATCAAAATGCCCAAAATACTCCTGCCATCAATGTTACACATTTATTATCTCATAACTCACATTTATCAACTTTCATCACATCTCATAACTCACACGTTCTAAAGTTACGTGAACTTAGTTCACGTATGTTTAAAAAAAATTAAAAATCTCAGTTACGTGAACTTAGTTCACGTATGTTTAAAAAAAATTAAAAATCTCAGACTTTACGCAATTTGAATAATAAGCCATGTACGTGAACTGAAATTGCATAAACATCTCAGTATATACGCAATCTTAATTCACATACGTGTGAATTAAGATTTGGAAATCATTGAAGATTGAAAATCAAACCAACGTGAACTCAATTTCACGTAAGTTTACGTGAAATGAATTCACGTACGTGCGTGAACTGAGTCACATATTTTCTAGAATTCAGTTAAGGTAAACTTACGTGAAATTGAATTCACGTAAATGTTAGCAAAATCTTGAATATGGTTAATGATGATTGATGGGGATTGATGGTGATTGATGATAATTAATGATGATTTATGAAGATAGTTAATGATATTGATGGTTAAGGTTGAATAAAATGAAAAAGATGTGTTGAATGAAGATGATGAAGATAGAATAAAGAAGAAGAATATGAGTTAGGTTAATGAAGAGGAAGAAGAGGAGGGTAATTTGGGAATGTTAATTTTTTTAAACATTTGAGGGGTGTGGGTAGTAAATTAGGGAGTGTTGATAACAATATTGTTTTATTAATGAAAGTTGATGAAATGCAAAAGTTTGAGTAAAAAAATGAAATGCAACGGTAAGTGGTATACTTTTTTTTAATGGAGGTAAGAGCAATATCATGTCATTCATATAATTTTTCTCATTTTCTTTCCATTTAATTAGACGGGTAAGGTATGGAACTAATTTTTTTAAACCTATTTCATCATTAAATTATCGAAACAATAGACTGATGGCTTAAATCTATTTAATTTTATTCAACTTTATTTTTTTCGATTTTGTTCCTTTATATTACATTTGTCATCAATTAATAATACAAATACAATTTTCACCCAAAAAAAGAAAATTATACAAATACATCTAAAAGATAATTGTGCTATTGGCATATGTAACATAAGACAGCTTCTAACATTGACCTCTTTAATAAAAATCATATTTTTTTAATATAAATTTGTGATAAACTTTTTTATTTTATGTTTAAATTTAAACTTAACATATGAGAAATTAAAGAACTATAAAAAATATAAATTTATCCTCATTTAATTTTTTGTTTGATTATTATTTGTTGATAAACAAATGATTTTAATAAATAACTACCACAAATGAAATATAACTATATTTTTTTTAACCAAAAAATATAACTACTTCAATAAGAAGAAAAAAAAGTACTATCTTATAAAAAAATAACTACTGTAAAAACAAAAATTAAAACAACTATAAAAAATACAAATATATCCTAAGTTAATTTCTTGTCACATCATTATTTGAATAAATAAGTAATTTTAACTCAAAAATAAAAAAGAAAACTAAGAAATAACTACATTTTCTTAGACAAAAATATAACTCCTTTAGTAAGAAAAAAATAACTATTATAAATATCTTATAACTGCCTTCGCACAAACTTTATTATTATTATTATATATGCAATTTAAAACCACTCAATCATATATTATTTTTTCAAATATACATTCTCTTTCATCTACCAACTATCAATATTAGAAACGACAACACTAATAAAAAACCAATATTAAAAAAATTGAAACTACCATCTTCAATGTTTTTTAACAAAAACTAGACTATAAAGATATCACATAGGAGAAATGACATCCTAACTTAGTTGGCTGAAAAAAAAATACAAAAAAACAATATAAGAAACAAATATTTTATAGAAATGTAAAAAACATGAGACAAAAAATTGGACAATTGATGTAGCTAAATATCACTAGAAGGGGGGGTTGAATAGGGATTTTGCTGTTAAAAACAATTTTTAAGTGTTTTAAAAACTATCCTCTTGCTGAGGATGGCTAGCTCGAGGATGGGATTTTTAAATCGTTAGATCTAAGCTGAGTAAAAGAGTAGGAGCAGAATATGAGGGACACACACACAATTTTATACTGGTTCACCCAAATATGGTTACGTCCAGTCTTCACGCCCTTGTGAGATTTCACTAACTTTCAAACAGATCAATCATCAACCCGAGGATGATTACAAACTGTGTATTATCAAGCTTCACCAAGCTTACAATCAATTTTCAAATATTTCCAAGCTTCACTCACTAGGAAATTACAAAGTAGAATTAGAGTGATTGATACTTAATACTTTCTCAAAGGATATACAAAGATATAGTGTAGGATCAAAGAAAGTAATAAGAGAGGATGTGATTTGCTTCTTGAAAGCTTTAAGATGCTTGATCTTTTTATGCAAGTGTGTTGTGTGTCTTCCAATGGAGAGCTTGTATGCATTTTATAGAGATCCAAGCCCTTGATGACCGTTGGAGCTCATTTTCAAAGGATCCAAGGTTTTCATCAAAATTACAGAACTGCCACTCAGCTTGTTAGGCTTAGGCAGAACCATCCTCTTGCAGCATAGTCTTTGATCTTGACATGTCCTTGCTTTTTCACTTTAATCAGAGTGCAAGGCTGTTTCTGAGCTGCATTTTTCGAAGTCTTTAAGGTCTAGGTTGGCTTCATCTTTTGAGGTGATGTGGACAAGAGAGAAAAGCCACTTTATGACATAGGACTGTCATACTCAGTCCGAGGATCAGATTTGGCAGCAACATGTGATCTTCCATTTTTGGCTTGTTTTAAGTTGCCTTTTGTTAACTTGACTTCTTTATGAATTAAAACGTGCAAGCCCATTAAATGTTCAGACTTTAGCCTTTGCACATGCTTGATAAGTTGCTTTCACTTTTGCTGGCCTATCCTCTGCCTATTCTGCCATCCTCTACATACTAGATCTAGCCATATTCATCTTTTTCTTTTGACCTTTTGACTCTTACTTTTAAATGATTTGTTTATTCATGTTTGACATTATTATACATTTGAATAAACACATTTGTTCTGGTGAGAGATCAGATTGTCCAAATCTGGAGTTTTTCAAATTGCAGCCCATCCTCACGTTTGCAGCAATTTCCATCCTCACGTGGGTTTTCCATCCTCATGCCAAAATCACATTTTCCTTCTTTTTGCCTTAATGATTAATAACCTATTATCTTATATGAATACACTCAAGAGCACATGTTAGTCATTAACCACAATCATAATCTCTTAAGTAATTTTGTTATCATTAAAATCATTTGAGAGATTTTGTCTCAACAATCTCCCCCTTTTTGATGATGACAAAATTCTTTAGATTATGATTTTAAATAAGACAAAGATAAAATGTTTATGCTCCCCCTCAATTATATGTGTAATAATTTTTAAAACTAAAAATCATTACTCCCCCTAAATATATGCCAAAGTGTTGAAATAACATAATTTTAATCATACAAATGACATCATGATAATTTAGATAATCATTTAAAGATTTGTTCAACAAAGCATAAACATGGGTTCATAAGCAACATAACTATTCAACTTAACAACACAATAATTAAACAGTTTTTACAGCATGAACCCAAAGCAACTGGATAATCAAAAAGCATAATCACTAAACAGAAAACATGATCATAAAAACATAATCATTCTCCCCCTGAATTTGGCAGCAGCAAAAAGAAATAACAACAGACTTAATCTGAGGAGGCTGGTTCATCTGATGAGGATGAAGGAGATGGAACATCAGAGGTTGGTTGGGCTGGTAGCTCAGGAGGATGATCTCCAGGAGCAATAGTAGGAACCAAGTGTTTGGTAACCCATTCAAGAATGAGCCCAAACTGAACCAAGGAGTTCTGAAAATGAGTGAAGCGCTGAAGAATTTTCTTCTGTTCTTTCCTAATTAATTTGAGGAGTTTCATCTGCTTCTTGTTGTCCCCAATCCTTGTACTAGGAATCGAGCCTTTAGGCTGATCATTTACACTAGAACTCTTATTCTGAGAGCTCTCAGCCTTGTCCTTTGACTGGTTATGAGTTGTGGCAGTAAAGAAGGAGTCAAGGGAACTGAACACACCTATAACCTCAGGGAGAGGTTGATCAGTTTTTTCAAAGTTTGCAGCAGGAGGAATTTGTTGCGAAAAATCTGGTGGAGGGACTACATCTTCATCCACTGGCACAGTGGGTGGAGAAGCCATAGGCACATCCGTAGGAGATGGAGGATAAGATAAATTCAGATCAAAGTATAACTCATCACCATCTTCCATATGTTGAGGAGAAGTTGATTTTGAGGCATCCTCAGGGATAGGATCGGCTTCACGAAGGGGAGTCAGTTTGTGGATTGGTGTAGACTGATTTGTTGTGGGGACAGGTGAGGCAGGAGAAGGGGTAGAATCAGGAGAGTTACGCAGTGGAGAGGTTGGTTCTGGAATAAGTGGTGATGGTGTATCCTCAGGTGGAGGATGAGTGGTTTCACCTTCAGAGTTTGGAGAAACAGAGGAGGAAGGACGAGTTTTTCTTTTCTTTGAGGCAGGACGGTCATCATTTTGAATCTTCATATGTTGAATGTTCTTCGTAGAAAAAATGTTGTTGAAGTAGATGGAATGTTCATCCTCAAGTGGGATTTTGAAAAATTTGAATATTTTTGTTAAAATCATCCCATAGGGAGCAGATCGTCCCAATACAACAGCATTCAGCATGAAGGTAAAGATAACATGACCCAAATGAAGAGGAGTACCAGTAATCACGTGATGAATAATCATCAGATCCAGTTCAGTGACTTTCTCAAAACTGCCAGCCCGGGGAGTGATGGAGTGGACATAGATATTGCGAAGGATGCGACACAAGGGGACAAGGTTGGAGGCCACCAACGGTTTAGGAGGTTTGATGAGGGTGTTTTGGAGCACAGAGGTCCTAGTGATGACACACTGTGAATACCATGTCTCAGATAAGCAGTGGGCTCCTTCATCACGTATATCAAGTATTTGACATAATGTGGTGGGATTAATTTCCATATGAACCCCTTTCAGTATCATACTGAAATTAGTCATGCCTTTTGATCCTTTTGAAGCGGCATAGAAAGCCCTTACTAGACGCGGGTACTGTGGTTCATTGATTTTGAAAAATGAGGTCCAACCAAGTTGTTCAAACATTTCTTCAACATTGAACCCTCCTTGTTCGATAGCAGCAAGGTCAATGATTTTTCCATTTACCACTGACTTGTTTTGCCATTTTGAAGTGTAGACCGTTTCTAATTCGTCCGAATCAAACAGTGAAGTGTTGGCAGAAATTTTTGTGGATGACGAAGGGGGTTTTGATGAAGATGGTTTGGCCTTTTTGGGAGTTGAAGTTTTGGAATTTGATTTTGTAGGAGGAGGTTGTTGTGCTGGTTCAACAGGAGGAGTGGTCTCTGAATCATCAGAGTTGATGACATGAATCGTATTGTCCTGAGGAGGTGCCTTATTGGTCGAAACGGCTCCAGACATGATTCTGGAGGAGCGCCTGGAAGGAGTTGAGAAGGAGGATTTTTTGACGATTTTTGGAGTAATAGAAGGAGTGGAGCTTTTGGATGGTTGAGATGAAGAAATGGTGTTCATGGAAGTTTCTTCAGATTGGTTTTCTTCATTATAATCTGACTCAGTGCTTGAGTAGACGTCTTGGTTTTTCTCTGGTTCTTGGCAAGATTTTTTGCGCTTTACAGTCATTTTGATTCGAGCCATTGATA
>NC_021164.2:53065463-53106455 GCF_000331145.2 Cicer arietinum | reverse complement strand
GCATGCGCCACGCGTGCTGTCCAATGGCAGAGAAGGCGTGCCACTTTTCTCTAGGCTGCCACGTCAGGGAGCGTTTCACTAAACTGGACATTCCGTCCTCTGATGGTTTTCCTATCCTCTCAAGCCTAACTAAAAATGTAAATATTTAAAAAGCAACAGATTTTTATATAAAAATAAAATAATAATATAAATAATAAAAAATAATAATAATAAAATAAAAAGCATCGCAGGATAAATCAATTAACTTTAGACAAATTAATAATTGAAAGTTCATCCAAGATCTTTTTGAACCTATCCTCTTGGAGAGGTTTGGTAAAGATATCTGCTAATTGATTTTCAGTGTCAATAAAAATCAGTTCTAAATCCCCTTTTTGCACATGATCTCTTATAAAATGATGTTTAATTTCAATGTGCTTAGATCTAGAATGTTGAATGGGATTTTTAGAAAGATTTATTGCACTTGTATTATCACAGAGGATGGGAATTTTTGTGTACCTTAGCGAGTAGTCCTCAAGCTGATTTTTTATCTAGAGCAGTTGTGAGCAACATTGAGCGGCTGATACATACTCTGCTTCAGTAGTTGAAAGAGCAATGGTACTTTGTTTTTTGCATGACCAACTTATTAGGGATTTACCAAGAAATTGACAAGCACCACTTGTGCTTTTTCTTTCAACTTTGTCTCCCGCGTAGTCGGCATCACAGTAAGCTATGAGGTCAAGATTTGAACATTTTTTGTACCATATTCCCAGATTTATAGTGCCAACAAGGTATCTAAAAATCACTTTTACAGCTGTGAGATGAGATTCTTTAGGAGAGGATTGGAATCTTGCACAAAAACCGACTGCAAAGACTATGTCCGGTCTGCTTGCTGTTAAATACAACAAGGATCCTATCATCCCTCTGTATTCTTTTTCAGAAATTGGAGTTCCTTCATCATCTTTGTGGAGTGTGGAGGATGGGTGCAATGGAGTTCCCATACTCTTGGCAAAACTCATGTTGTATTTTTTGAGCAAATCCTTGGTGTATTTTTCTTGTGAGATAAAAATATCATCCTCTAGTTGTTTGATTTGTAAACCAAGGAAGAATTTCAATTCCCCCATCATACTCATCTCAAACTCACTTTGCATGAGATTTGAGAAATCTTTACACATTGTTTCATTTGTGGATCCAAATATAATGTCATCGACATATATTTGAACAATCAATAAATCTTTTTCAAGTGTTTTCTTGAAAAGAGTAGTATCAATATGTCCTCTAATGAATCCATTTTCTTTTAGAAAAGAACTTAACCTCTCAGACCAAGCTCTAAGAGCTTGCTTTAAACCATAAAGAGCTTTAGAGAGTTTGAACACATAGTTTGGTCGTTTTTCATCCTCAAATCCAGGAGGTTGACGAACATACACTTCTTCATTTAAGAACCCATTCAAAAAGGCACTTTTCACATCCATTTGGAATAGTTTTATACCTTTATGAGTAGCATAAGCTAAGAGGATTCTTATTGCTTCAAGTCTTGCTACGGGTGCAAACGTTTCATCATAATCTATTCCTTCTTGTTGGTTGTACCCTTGTGCCACTAGTCTTGCTTTATTTCTAATGACTTCTCCATCCTCATTTAGTTTGTTTCTAAATATCCATTTAGTTCCAATCACCGATTTGTCCAGAGGATGGGGTACAAGATTCCATACCTTGTTTCTTTCAAATTGTGAGAGTTCTTCCATCATAGCTTCAACCCATGATTTGTCACCAATAGCTTGATCAATTGTCTTGGGTTCAACTTGTGATATCATGGCCATGTTGGAAGTATTTTCCCTTAGAGAGTTTCTGGTTCTCACACCATCTTCCGTATTCCCAATGACCAGATCTAGAGGATGATGCGTGACTGTTTTCCATCCTCTTGGAAGTTGTTGAGAGGTTGGATCAGACTCATCCTCTGCGTGAGGACCGGGGACTTGTGAGGATGAATTTTCATCTTCTTCATCTTTATCCTTTTTCTCTAAACACAAGTCATCAAACTCATCAAAAATAACATGCATGGATTCCTCCACAGTTTGAGTCCTAAGATTATATATTCTATAACCTTTTGACGTTGTGGAGTATCCTAGAAAAATTCCTTTATCGGATTTTGGATCAAACTTTCCCAAATTTTCTTTATTATTTAGAATGTAGCAATAACACCCAAATATGTGAAAATAGGAAATATTTGGTTTTCTCCCTTTCCATAATTCATATGGAGTTTTGTTCAAATTTTTTCTAATGGATGTACGATTTGAAATATAACAAGCGGTATTAATGGCTTCGGCCCAAAAATATTTTTCAATGTTGGCTTTATTTAAAATAGTTCTAGCCATTTCTTGTAAAGTTCTATTTTTCCTTTCAACAACCCCATTTTGTTGGGGAGTTCTTGGACAAGAAAAGTTGTGAGAAATACCATTTTCTTCACAAAGATTTTTAAAAGATTCATTTTCAAATTCACCTCCATGGTCACTTCTCACCGAGACAATTTTTGAACCTTTTTCATTTTGAATCTTTTTGCAAAAATGGTGGAATGCCTCAAAGGCTTCATCTTTGTGTTTTAAAAATAGAACCCAAGTAAAACGGGAAAAATCATCAACAAGTACAAAGCCATATCTTTTTCCACTAAGACTTGGAGTTTTGATAGGACCAAAGAGATCAATGTGAATAAGTTCAAGAGGATGATTTGTTGAAACAAAGTTTTTAGAGTGAAAACTACTTTTAACTTGTTTTCCTTTCACACAAGCTTCACAAACTTTGTCTTTTTCAAAATTAATTTTTGGAAGACCTTTTACTAATTCTAAATTTGCCAATTTAGAAATAGTGTTTAAGCTTATGTGACCGGCTCGTTTGTGCCAAATTCATTTATCTTTTTCAATGGAAACAAAACAAGATTCAGTAGGTAAATCATCAAGATAAAGTTCATATAAATTCTTTTTTCTAAAACCGGAAAAGAAAACTCTACTCGAGGATGAGTGCTTAACCTCACATAGAGTGGGCTTAAAAATAACTTCAAAACCACTGTCGCACAATTGATTAATGCTTAGCAAGTTATGTTTCAAGCCATCCACATATTGAACATTTTCGATTTTTGCAGAATTATTCTTACCAATAATACATGTTCCTTTTATTTGAGCTTTATCATTATTACCAAATGTGACTGATCCTCCATCCTTTATCTCCAATGACATGAAGCAGTGCTTATCTCCCGTCATATGCCTTGAGCAACCACTGTCCAAGTACCAAGGCTTTCTTTTGTTGATTAGAGGATGAACCTGTTTTAGAGTTTAAAAGAGACTTAGGTACCCATATAGCTTTGGATCCTTGTTGGTTAGTTTTTCCTCTTTTGAGGACATTCCTTTTATGATGGCAAATAGAATCATGGTGCCCATGTTTACCACAGAATGAGCATGCTGCCTTTTCATTGTTAGCTTTCTTCTTAGCATGACAAATTTTGGAAGTATGCCCAAGTTTTTTGCAAAAGGTGCATTTAGGCCTATCCTCTCATTTTTTAGGCAAGAAAAAGTTTTCATATAATTTTTGTTTTTGAGAGCTTTTAAAACCAATTCCAGCCTTGTCAAATATTCCAGATTGGGACCCCATTATCTTTTGAAATGTTTCTGTAGATTTGACAAAGTTGGAAATATCATTTTTTAGTTCCATAACCTCAGTTTTCAAAATTTCCTTTTCTGTATCCTCGTCAGGAGGATGCGATTCAAGAATTTTTTGTTTCTCAGAATTTTGAAAGTGAGATTGCTGCAACTCTTGAATGATTTTAACATATTCATCATTCTTTTTCTGTAGCTCTTCATTTTGTTTCTTTATCTCAACAAGTTGGGTTTTTTGAAACATGCATTTTTGAGATAAAGTGTATGAGTCATTTAAAAGGCTATCAAATTCAACTTCTAATTTTTCACAATTTGGACATAGATCAGAAATACTTACCTTGTCATTTTCTGATTTTGTCATGAGACATAGGTTGGCCTCTTCTTCCTTTTCTTGCTCCGAGGATGACTCATCACTATCATCCCAAGTGATCATCATGGATTTGTTTTTGTATGGGAATTTTCTAGAGTTCCTTTTGTTGAGAGGACACTCAGTTTTATAGTGTCCCATCTTGTTGCATCCATAACAAGTTATTTGACTCTTGTCAATTTTTTCTTTTTGAGGAGGTCCTCTATTCTGTCCTCTTCTGTTTAACATCCTCTGGATTTTTCTGGAAATCAGAACGAGGTCATCCTCATCCTCAGACAGAGGATACTCTGCGCTTTCCTTTGTTATGACATCTTCATTCTTCTTGGAGCTTTCTGTTTGGCTGGTTTTTAGAGCAATCATTCTTCCCTTTTTGTTTGGTTTATCAGCCAATAACAATGGTTCATGAGCTCTTAGAGTTCCAACCAAATCTTCTAATTTCATGTTGGTCAAATCTCTTGCTTCTGTAATGGCAGTTACCATTGGCCTCCATTCTTTTGGTAAACTTCTTAGGATCTTTCTTATCCTTTCTTGAACGGAGTATACCTTTCCAAGAGATCTCAAGTTATTCAATATGATGGTTAACCTTGAGAACATTTCATCAATGGTTTCATCCTCCTTCATTTCGAATAGTTCGAAATCCCTTACTCCCATATCTATCCTTGCTTCTTTTACATGACTTGATCCTTCATGATGAATTCTTAGAGTATCCCATAGCTCTTTAGCGTTTTTGCATTCTTCAACTCTGTCATACTCTTCCCTGCACAAAGCACACGTTAGAAATAAATGAGCTTTAGAGTTTAGGAGTACCTTTGCATTTTCATCAGCCGTCCATTGTGCTTGAGGTTTCTCATCGGAGGTTGCATCTGCGTTGTTGGTCCTGATGACATGATCTCCATTTTCCACCACAGACCACATGTTGTTGTCTTGTGATATGAGAAATAGCCTCATCTTACCTTTCCAATGATAGTAATCTGTACCATCAAAGTAGGGAGGTCGGCTGGATGATCCTCCTTCAGGGATGTACTTAGCTTTTGACATATTTCTTTTTGGATCTTTTTCTCTTACACTGTTAGGTGTATTTTTTAGAGAACCTTGCTCTGATGCCAATTGTTGTAGCTAAATATCACTAGAAGGGGGGTTGAATAGGGATTTTGCTGTTAAAAAATATTTTAAGTGTTTTTAAAACTATCCTCTCGCTGAGGATGGCTAGCTCGAGGATGGGATTTTTAAATCGTTAGATCTAAGCTGAGTAAAAAAGTAGGAGCAGAATATGAGGGACACACACACAATTTTATACTGGTTCACCCAAAGATGGCTACGTCCAGTCCTCACACCCTTGTGAGATTTCACTAACTTTCAAAACAGATCAATCCTCAACCCGAGGATGATTACAACTGTGTATTATCAAGCTTCACCAAGCTTACAATCAATTTCCAAATATTTCCAAGCTTCACTCACTAGGAAATTACAAAGTAGAATGAGAGTGATTGATACTTAATACTTTCTCAAAAGATATACAAAGATATAGTGTAGGATCAAAGAAAGTAATAAGGGAGGATGTGATTTGCTTCTTGAAAGCTTTAAGATGCTTGATCTTTTTATGCAAGTGTGTTGTGTGTCTTCCAATGGAGAGCTTGTATGCATTTTATACAGATCCAAGCCCTTGATGACCGTTGGAGCTCATTTTCAAAGGATCCAAGGTTTTCATCAAAATTACAGAACTACCACTCAGCTTGTTAGGCTTAGGCAGAACCATCCTCACGCAGCACATGCTTTGATCTTGACATGTCCTTGCTTTTTCACTTTAATCAGAGTGCAAGGCTGTTTCTGAGCTGCATTTTTCGAAGTCTTTAAGGTCTAAGTTGGCTTCATCTTTTGAGGTGATGTGGACAAGAGAGAAAAAGCCACTTTATGACATAGGACTGTCATACTCAGTCCGAGGATCAGATCTGGCAGCAACATGTGATCTTCCATTTTTGGCTTGTTTCAAGTTGCCTTTTGCTAACTTGACTTCCTTATGAATAAAAACGTGCAAGCCCATTTAATGATCAGATTTTGACATTTGCACATGCTTGATAGGTTGCTTTCACTTTTGCTAGCCTTTCCTTTACATACTAGATCTAGCCATATTCACCTTTTTCTTTTGACCTTTTGACTCTAGCTTTGAATGCTTTGTTTATTCATTTTTGACATTGATATACAATTGAATAAACACAATATTCTGGTGAGAAATCAGATTGTCCAGATCTGGAGATATTGCAGCAATTTCCATCCTCGCGCATGCAGCAATTTCCATCCTCGCGCATGCAGCAATTTCCATCCTCGCGCATGCAGCAATTTCCATCCTCGCGCATGCAGCAATTTCCATCCTCTATAAAAAGATATATATATATATATATATATATATATATATATATATATATATATATATATATTTGACAATAAAAAATATTAAAAAACAACTAAACAAATATTTTTAATTAACACATACAGAGAGACGAAACATGTATTTATCACTTATAATTGTCACATCATTTAAAATATATTAAATTATTATTTTTTACTTCAAAATTTAAAAAAAAACTAAAATTATCGAATTTTTAAATAAAGATATTAATTTCATAAATCAATAATAATAAGGTAAGTAAAGTTACTATTAAATTTAATATTTTAAATGTGTTTTATTATAATTTTTCGTTATTAGTTAATACGGGAGGGTGATTCCTTCTATCAATGGGATTATCCTTTTTTCCCTTCTTTTATTATAAGTATCCTTTAATATTTTAGAAGGTTATCATTCACTTAGAGTATCCTCCACTTTCAACTAAGAAGACTAATCCATTTAAGGATTTGAAGTGCATTTAAGATTTTTTTTTTGGTGCAAATGTTTTTCTTTCTGTTAAAATAGCCCTCTTTTGTACACGTGAATAATAAATTGAAATCTAGACCACATGGTCAAGAGACCCGAGTTATGTACCACTTCGACGCACCAATTTGGCACTAGACATCCTTGGAGAGTTTTTAAGTTCAAAAATGTGTTCTTAATGATTTTTACTATCAAAGAAGATTGATGTGGGTGCAATTTACTTACACAATTACTTGTTGAAAATAATTCTAAGTTAACAATTAAGTGATGAAAATCCTCGTATAAATTAAATGAGAACTATAAACCTCGTTGAAAATTAATAATGGGATATATGTATATTTTATGAATAGAACAACTTAAAGCGTAACAACTATAATCATCTACTTTTTTCTTAAGAGAGAATCGAAGTGTACAAAGAAAACTAAATAATTAGGAGGATATTCTTAGACATATAAACTATATAAACTACAGAGATCATAAAAAAATGTATTTATTGATTTCAACTGAAATAAACTTTACTCCAATACAATTGAAAATGTCTAAATAGAGACTATAGTTAGCGAACCAATTGACACTTTTATTTTGCTTGTCAAATATGTTGGACTTAAATGTTCAAATAAGAGTCCAAAGATATTTAATACGCCAAATCAAACTAGGAAATGTCCTACCTAAATTACAATTTCTATAATCATGTCAATTTGAATTTTAGAGTCAATTTTCATAATAAAATAGGATAAGTCTTTCCAACTAAGGTTGTTAAAATTGCGAGTTAACTCGTAAACTTGTATGATTTTATGAGGTTAGATTGCAATTTTGAGTTAACATAGTAGTAAATTCAAAATCTTGTAAACTCGAAAATCTAACCGAGTTCATTCAGTTGAAATCGCAAATTAATTTATAAACTCAGTTGAAATCGCAAATTAATTTATAAACTCAGTTAAAATCACATAAACTTGCAAACTAGTATCTAACAAAATGTTTGAACTTATTATTTAAAAAATTGTGAAATTAAACCATTTAACCAATAAAAATAATAACCAATTAATTGGATACAATAAACGAAAGAAATGTCACGTTAAATGTATACCATAAATATCACTTCAATCCAAGTTACAATTGCAAGGACATCATCTGTTGATTTTATAGATAATCTTTTTCTCTATTTTGCATAACCTTATGATGCGAGACTAAATATTTGAAAGTCTAAACAACAATACTATGCTATTATCCTATTTTGTTAACATTTGTTTTTCTCTTCCAAAAACAATTTTATTCTATTATTGATAACAAGTATTGAACATATGTATATATATTTTAATTTCAAATTTTTTAATTTTATATTTGTTAATTAAATTAATTTTATTAATTTATTTAAAAACAACGTCGATGAAATTTTGTATAGCTTTCATAATGTTTAATTTAACACAAATTTATAAGTATGACACTTTTATCTTAGTAATTTAATATTTTATCTATAATTGATTTAAAATGAAGTATTTATAGTAATATATATATTATTTTTTTAATATAAAATAAATTGATCCGAATTCATCTAAATAAAAAACAAATTTATTTAAACTCTTGAGTTTGACCGTTTCAGCCATAATCAAATTAAAACCCCAAATCTATTTCTCTGCCTGCAAAAAGAAGATAGATTTAATCTCTAAACTTGTGAACAAGGATATGTATTTTTTTTTTTTTTTTTTTAATAAAACATAAAAAACAAATGGAGTTAATCTCATCTGATGGTTTTTTTTACATCCATCTATCTACTCAACAAACAAACAAGTGAAACAAGTGGGACTTGTTTCTATTTCTAATTTCTAACACCTCTCCACCTACATTGGATGCACATCTGCTTCTTCCCTCTGCAACTCTCTCTCTCTCTCCATGTCCATGGCAATTTCAACCTACCCTTTTTCTTCCTCTTCATCATCTCTAATCTCACCTTCTCTCCTTCTAACTCTTCAATGCTCTCACACATCCATCCCCACCCCAACTCCCATTTTCTCTACTCTTCCACTCTCAACACCACCTACTTCACTCACAATCATGCTGTAAAATTTTCATTCTTTCTGTTGTAAACTTTCTTTCTCTCAATTCGGATACCCTTTTGGTCATTTTGTTTGATTTTCACCTCTGCAGCACCCAAAACCCCATTATTTCTCTAGTTGTTGGGTTTTTCAGTGTCTGGATCAAGTTTACAGAAGGGTTTTTGTCTGATCTGATTGTAGACATAAAGATAGAGTTTTTGGAGCTTTGTCAATTTAAGAGGATTTTCTATTTCAGCTGAGGATCCTATCTCTTCTGAGGTTTGTGAGATTGGGAATAAAAAAGGGTCAATTTAGGTGATGTTTTTCTTTGATTGCCAAAGCCCTTTTTAATTTTTTAGAATTGTATTTTAATATTTTGTTAGATATCATTTGGAAGGGCATATATGTATAATTAGGGTTTCTGATTTTTTACTTAGATGTTATAGTACTGTGGTTCTGAGGGTTCTGGTTAGTTTTATGTGAAGCAAACATCTTTGAGGTTTCTCAGAGGGTTATTTGTTTTTCATGATGATGTTATGCTATAAGGCTGTTACTTTGTAACTGTGGATTTCTCTGGTTATGAATTAAGGGTTTTTTGTTGGACCCTATACCACTTTTTTGAAATCAAGGGAATATCTGGTGTTGCTGTTCTCTTCAAGATGACCGTAGACGACGATGATAGGTGGTTTGTGGAATGGAAAGAACAATTTGTTTCGCAAGAGCGCGGCCATCGTGTGGTTCATTATTACCTAAAGGATTCTGCTGGGGAATCCATCCTTGCAGTTGTGGGGACTGAGAGGAGTATTAGACACATGTGCTATGTTGTTGCTGAGGAGTTCCTTGAAGTTTTTGGAATGGAGTGTTCTATTCCACCTGGTTTCAAATGGAGATCTAGAAGAGAGGTGGTGGATTGGCTTACGTCGATGCTATCGAAGCAGCATGTGCGGGGAGATAGAAGTGGTAAGTTGATGCTTCTTATGTCTAATCTGACTAGTTGCTTCATATAATTGTTTTGGTTATTGTAGGTCGAATAATAATTAGTAAAATAATATAAGGATGTGATGATTTATGAGATCAATGTTATTAAATTTGGAGCGGTGCTCGACCTGGTCAGTGGTTGAACTCATCGGTCACTGGTTCAACCGCAAATTTATATCTTTTAATTTTTTGCATTTTGTAATATGGAATATATATATATATATATATATATAATATTTTTATCATACAAACATTGAGTCCATACAATGGTCTAGTAGCACCACTTATTTGAAGAAGCAACTGGAACTGGGTTTGGTTCAGATGACATGAATTTTTTTTCTTCATTTTTAAACATATACATCTCCCTTGCATGATTATGCATGTAAGCAATTTTGAACATTTCTTATGCAGCGCGTGGGTCTTGCCTTCAACTGTGCAAAAAGTCAAGTCTAGGATACTGTAGTTATAGAAAACAAACTGCCCGAGTCAACGAGTTTACCGGTTCAGAGAGGTGACTGCACTGGTCACCCTTCTGGATCCCGGTTAGACCGGCCGGTCCGGTCCAAGTTTAATAACACTAAGGGATACAATCAAATGATATAAACTTATGAACAATGATATCTTCTTTTGTCTGAAATAGCAGCGATATGGACGTGGTTCGATAAATAATTTGTGCCATTATCTGTAGTAGTAGAAAAGAAATGCAAATACAAATACTTAATGTTCAAGTAAATTAACCTTTTTTTTTAAACTTTGATTTTCTTCAATATCTCTTTTGTTATTCAATTGTGAAAGGTCTTCTCAATGATAATATTTTATATTGTTTGGTTCTTTCTTATTCTTATCCCTCCAATTAAAAACTGCAAATATTCTCAAATAGAAGACATGATGGTGGAACTCTATCCAATATCTTGTTAGTAATTTTTTTTCTTTTTTATTTTGGATTTCAAATTACAGTATGGCCTGCTCATAATTTGGCAATAGTTCATGAGATCACAAACGGTAGTATCAATGAAGTTGCACAAATGGTGGATGACAAGGTATATCCTTTTTTTTTTGTTTATTTTCTGTTGTTCTTACTTTCTCTATTTGCCTCTACTGTTTCTGGCGAATGTTTTTTTGACGCACCTGAACTCCTCTATTTCAGGACATTCCAAAGAGTAACTCCAAATTATCCAATTCAGACATTGTTTGGTCAGGACTTGCGTGGACATGTAGCAAACAACTCAAGCATTATCCCGCATTTTGCCGGAATGGCATCCAAATAGGGGTAAGAACCCTTTGAACCAAACCTTCCGAAAACGTTTCCCTTGTGATACAACCAAAATATTTAGATGGTTTTTTTATGTATAATTTTTTTAATCTCAAAGTTTACATTCTTTTTGATATGTAGATTCAATCCTTTGTATTTGTCATGGGCAATGGAGAGAGTCATTATGTCGCTTATTTAGAAGATATGTATGAAGACAGGAGAGGGCAGAAAAAGGTTAAAGTAAGGTGGTTTCACCACAATCAAGAAGTCAAGGGTGTAATTCCCGTACGAAATCCTCACCCTCGGGAAGTTTTCATCACACCTTATTCTCAAGTCATCAGCACAGAGTGTGTTGATGGTCCTGCCACAGTCTTAACTCGCGAGCACTATGAAAAATGCACGCCTTATTTTTCACCCGCTTCAACAGACAGAATACATTTGTGCTTTAGGCAATTAAAAGGTAACAAAGTCAAGCCCTTTGACTTAAGTAAACTGCGTGGCTACTATGCACAGCCGGTTCTCTCTTCCTTGCACGATGATACTGTCCACATCACCGAGTCTCTGAGCAACAGTCTCACAGGAGAAGACGATGATATTAATGCAGGTGATGATCCAAAGAGGGGAACCAAGAGGAGTAGAAGTGTTAAGGGGTCTCCTCAATTTTGTAACGGTCGACAAGGAGTTAGGAAGTTGATTAGAAATAAGCAGATGATGGGATATCAAACCTTCCAAGTTGTTAATTATGCAAGGCCGAATAGGAGATTGCTTTCTGTGAAGCCGGTTGAATGTCAACATTGGTATAACTCAACGTACAAAGTTGATGACAAGATAGAATTACTCTCTCAAGATAGTGGCATCCGAGGCTGCTGGTTCCGGTGTACAATTGTGCAGGTAGCTCGGAAACAACTGAAAGTCCAATATGATGATGTTCAGGATGAAGATGGAAGTGGAAATCTTGAGGTATAATCAAACTTTTGAGATACTCTAATTTCATTTTTTATGTTGGTACTTGGAGTTATCTATAAATATGTACATAAATAAAGGGGAGGTTCATATTTAAAGTTTTATCTTTATAAAAGGGGAAGTATAATGCTATAAACCCTCTATCTATTTATAGGAAACCTTACTTTGCATTCACAAGTTAATTCCATGACATAAATTTTTGGCGTCCTAGTCACACTGGCAATTCCAATTGTTGCACCAAGACTCCTCTTAATTAAGATTTTATCAACGTTTCATAGTTTTCAAAACTAAAATGTAATAAATGTTCTTCACTCATTGTAGATTGGGTTTAAATAACATTCCAAAAGGCGGTGGAATCACTTTGTGTATAAAAGTATACACCATGCTAGTTTAGAAAAGTGCTAGCAACACTCACTTTAACACTCTTTTATAGGGTGAAATTCATGTAGGTACGACCATGTTGTGAATGGGTCCCACATAAAGTGATGAGGCCTACATGGATTTCATCCAATATGATAGTAAATATTGGAAAGAGTTTCCAAAACTCACTCTCTTATTTGGTAAACTCAAGTAGTTGCCACCACTTCATGTGGAAGATTATTTCTTATAAGTATTACTATATATGAATAACAGTAGATTATTTAGGCTTGTATTATACTAAGATTTCAGTTTCTTAATGCAGTACAAGAGATTCATTTTTTTAAATGTAGATTGTAATGCCCAATCACAATATGGAACGGAATGGCGAGTAAAATATGATATGATTTACCTATAACATTATATATCTGGGAAAATGGAGTTAAGTCCCCAAATGTAAAACAAAATATTCCAAAGAAATGATTATATAGATACCCTCAATGCATAACATTTACTCCATACATTTTTTAATTCAAAACTTTTATCTTGATCTTCATTTTTTAGGAGTGGATCCCTGCTATTAAGTTAGCAAAGCCTGATAAACTTGGGATGAGACAACCTGGTCGGTCGACCATCAGGCCAGCTCCACCTCATGAAGAACAAGAAGTGATTGCCGAGGTTGGAACTGCCGTTGATGCATGGTGGAGTGATGGCTGGTGGGAGGGTGTTGTAACTTCAATTAACAACTGTGGGGATGACTGCGTTCAAGTCTACTTTCCTGGTATGCTGTTTTAAATGTTACCTTTGTTTTTCGCTTTAAAATTTGTCATTCTTCAATTTATAATACAATTAATGTGGTATCAGGTGAAAGCTTGCTAATGACAGTACATAAGAAGGATTTAAGAATATCTAGAGATTGGTTAGGCGAAAAGTGGATTAATATAAAGGCTAAGCCTGATATAATCCCAACTATAAATACAACTAATAGCTTTAACACGAAACAGACCATGTCGCTATCTAAGGCTGAAGATGTAGACGGTGTCAATTTTGCTAATTCATGCCATGAAGTTCCAGCTGATGAGAAGTCTAATGAACCTGATATTGCTGAATACAATATACCCCCTTCAGAAGAAAGTACCCAAGTTGATGATTTTGAAGATAATGATGGTAATAATATTGTTAAGGACAACAATGAGAATGGTGATAACAAGAATGACAGCAGTAGGGATGTGGAGGTGATTGGGACTTCTGGACTTGACTGTAAAGTTGTAGAACTAATGGAAGTGGTTGTGTAATCAATTTTTTAGAAATTATGCATATGATGGTGCGCTGATTGGAGAGCTGTGCCATCATCTCATCTCATGCTTTGTTGTAATATGTTTTTCCATGTTAGTATGATAGAATGTAAAACCCATCGGAGTTGAGTTTAGCAGAAGAGGCTAATCTCCCATAACGTGACGAACTAAAGATCGAATCGTAATTGAGAGAGGTGTTGACATTTATTGTCATACAGTGACTCAAACACAATTATCCCAGGTGGAGGAATCTGTGGGGAACACAAAAAAAAAAAAAAAAAAAAAAAAAAAGAAAGAATGTTATGTAAATAGTAGTTGCAAAGGGGTATAGGGAATCTGATTGAATTTTAACTTGTGTAGTTGTCTTAATAGATGTACAGTTGAGTGTAATGTTGAAGTGTATTTTTGTCATTTCAGTTGGTTGTAGTAGAAAGTAGATTTCTTTTGTATCAAACAGATATTGTTGAGTAATTTCACGTTTTATATGACTAGTTTCAATTACCATACCACATATTTGAGTATCTCTATCTTTTGGTTTAGTAATAGTTTTAGTCTATTAACTATTGCAGTTAGATTATAGTCCTTGGAGTTTGATGTGTTCAATTTATAAACACATGGTATTGGATTTTATATGGCAAACATACTCTTAATCGCTACTTACCGCATTAAATTATCTTATTTTTAATCCCCTCTATATAGAGACTATTTTTCCACAATTTTTATACCACGAATTCTAGTAGGTACTACTTGTTTTTTCTTTTAAAAAAAGTCTAGCAGCGAAAAATCACCAAGTGTTGAAAAGAGGAGGTATGGTGGATTCAAATCAGTAACCTTTTACAATAGAATATTAAAATCCAATTATATATTTTAAAAATAGTAAGTATTTTTTTTTAAATAGTAAGTTAAAAGCTATGTTATCAATAATTTAGATATCATAATTGTTTATAATTTTGAGAGATTGCATGAATTTAAAAAAAATAATAGAGATGCTAACGAAATACATTATTAGTGAAAATTTTGTTACGGAGACGATTTTTAAGATAAAGAAAAATAAATGTAGAAGAAAATTATATTATCTAATTTTATGCAGAAAAATAACATGCATGATTAAATTATTTTTTACAAACTATATATATTTAAAGTTTATACTAACGTATGTTATATGTTATGTATATATATATATTGCTTTTTTTATGATATTGGCGTTAGGAATTTCAGGTCACGTTAATGTGCTGATTTGTGCTATTTTTGGCGAATTTAATGGCGTCTTTGTACAATTCTAGAGATTTTGCTCTGTGATTATTTTTACAAAGTTGTTCTTAATGTATTTGGATTGTGTGCAGTCCTGTCTCACGTAATCATCTATATCTAAACTGTTTAATCAATATTGAACTGTTAAAAGTACATAATTAAAACCTATTCCTAGTGACCATAATATTTGCCCCTACAATTTAGATATTGATTATGTGTGCTATTTTTTTCATTAAATTTATTTTCTAAAATGAAATTATTCTAAAAATTAATTCGTAAAATAATGTGAATGCTTAATCAATATTCAGAATTGTTTTAATTCAATTAAATATTTTGAATATTATATTCTGTTTGCTTTATACAAATATTTTATATTTTTATTTTTCAAAATATGTTTATTTTACTACAATAAAAGATTTTTTAAATTAATTATTGTCATGAAAAGAAGATAAAATATTAACTGATAAAAATGCGTTTTGAAAATAATTAAATTTTTTGACATTTTTATTATTAATATAAATAAATATAAATAATTATTCAATTGAAAAGTATCTTATCTCTATTAACAAATAAATTTAATATAAATATATATATATATATATATGTTTTAATTTTCAAAAAATAAATAATTATTCGATTGAAAAGTCTCTTATCTCTATTAACAAATAAAAATATCACAAATATATATATTTTTTAATTTTTATGTACAAAGCTGAAATCACTTTAGGTCTTGGGCCTTGGGTCTCCAACCTTGTAAAACAAAAAAACAAAAAAAAGAATGAAAAACAAATAAAATAAAGAAAAATATAAAATAAAATAAAACAACGGATAATTCTTATTCACACAAAGCAATCTTTCTTTCAGTTCAGAGAGTGAAGTTTCAATGGCGGTTTCATCTCTCTCATCAACACTCGTTCCTTCACTTTCTCTCTCCAATTCTAACCCTTCATTATCTTCCAAGCCAAAGTTCCAATCTTTATCCTTTCTCTCCGGCAACACTTTGAGGCTTACAAACCCAACAAAACCTTTTCATTCATCAACTGTGGTTTGTGCTGCTCCAGAAGTTTTGAATTCCGCTGATACCAAAGATGTTGAGTCTCTTAACAGTTCCTTTCAGGTTTGTGAATTTCCCTTTTTGTCCTTTTTTCTTCATTTTCCTTCATGTTTATGTACCGTCCCTGGTTAATTATGTTTATTAAATGTATTAATTGAACATATGGGAAAACGGGGGTTGGATTCACATAATTTTAGGTTTTTGGAGATAAAGTGAAAGGGGAAAATGAAAATTCTTTTGTGAATTTTTTGGAGTTTAATATGTTGGTTTGTAAATGCGAGTTGAATTGGCTTTAGCACTGTTATGGTTTTGATTGACATGTGTTTTTTCTTAATGTTTTGAACTCTGTTCAGTTAGTATTATTGGTGATGAAATAACTTGGTGTTTTAGGTTGGTGATTTGGAGACTCCGAGCACTTCTAAGATTAGCATTGAGGCGGATGCAGACATGGTATGTTGATTTGATCGGTTTGCTATTTTCAATTGTTGGTGGATATTTTGTTTGCTTTTATTTTGGGGTATATGTGGTGGTCAAATTCCAAATGTGCATTTTGCAGGGTCATTGAGTATATTAGTAATCTATGTAATACCGAAAGCGTAGTGTCTGACATAACATGGATGCATTTAGTTACATTTAATAACTTCTATTTTTTAAAGTTATTACATGTCTCTAGGTGCCTGTGTCATTTCTAGTGTTTGTATCTATGTTAGTGCTTTGCGGATAGTTAATAAAACTAATGGACATTTTAATTTGTAGATTGTGTTTGGTTAGTTAGGTAATAGGTTTATTGATGCTAGCCGGTTACTTATTAGTAAAATGTATGCTCCTTTGTCAAAAGTATGACATAGTTTCTGGACAAGGTTACATTGGTCTCAGTTTTATTAATTAATAACATATGATACATATATTTAATAATTTTGCTATAGTTTTGTGTAAAATCTGTTTCAAGAATAAATTTGAAGGTTTTTTAAATTACATGATCACGTGTTTTGGGATTTGTATGTGATTCAATATGATTGAGCAAGCCAATGATTTTAATCACACAATTCAATCATTCAACTCGATTTGGCTATGAAGTTAATTATATGATGTGATGAATCATATATGGCTTTGAATCATGCAACACATGCACGAATTGATGTGATCTTTTATTACTATTCTCTTTTTTTTTTCTTCAAAATTTTTCATCCAAGAAACTTAAGCTCCTAGAAGCTTACATTGTTAATGAAAAGGAACTTAAGGAGCTTTACTTATTGCACATCATTTTATCATTTCACTAATTTGTTATCATTCTGCTGAAACGAGGGCTTCAAAAAGTCATTCGCATACTCTTTAGGCCTTTTACACCTTATTGGTTGTTCTCTTGTTTTGTTTTCATTCTTCTTACGCTTCACACAATCCTTAATCACTCTATATGCACACCTTATTTAGTTTGGGTAGTTATCCTAGTTCGATTTAGTTATCAAAAAAGATTAGCAGGCGTTGTACCATGGCAATTCTAATACTTACTATGTGCATTTAACTAAAATGGAATTTAGCATCATCTATTAGTTTTCTAGTCTTTAAGTAAAGGTGAAATGATGAAAAAAGCAACCTAAGGTTTTGAGACTTGCAAAATTTATTTTAATCATTGGTTTGATTTTCTTGTTTGTATACAGAAATTAGAGTAACAATTCATGACATGCTTATCATATTATTTTTAGATGGCACCGAAGCAGAAAATTAGAATCAAGCTTAGATCTTACTGGGCAGACTTGATCGAGGATTCCTGCAAGCAGATATTAGATGCAGCAAGAACTACCAATGCCAAAACAATGGGTCCTGTACCTTTACCAACCAAGAAGCGAATTCACTGTCTACTTAAATCTCCACATGTACACAAAGATGCTCGATTCCATTTCGAAGTTAGAACTCATCAGCGTCTCATTGATATTCTATATCCTACAGCCCAAACAATAGATTCTCTTATGCAACTTGATCTTCCTGCTGGTGTTGATGTCGAGGTTAAGCTCTGAAGATGTTAGCTTCAGGTTGAGTATGGGTGAACTTCAACTTGCTTCTAATAGCAAGAGTAGATTATTTTCAAATATTGTTTCTTTGAACAATACAAATGATCCTTTTGTTTTCTTTTTCATTCTGTGTTTAACAAGGTGTTTTAGAAAGTTTACTGTTGTTGTTGCATAGATATTTCGATATTCTACTCAATGTAATGTAAGTCTTAGATTATCACAACAAAATTATGTCATTCTTCCAAATTATCCAGATGTTTAGTTAACTGATTTGAAAAGCTACTCTACCACTGCATATTTTGTATCTCAAATTTTGTCACTTGCATTTTTCAATAATTCTCTTTATTTATTATTTCAATCTATGCTGCGTGAGTTAGTCTTTCTAGGTATATTGGTTAAATGACAAATATATGGGAATTATATTTTCTGCTGTAATGCTCTCAGCCGTTCGATTTAGATTGATAACTGAGATCGTTTCATGAAGTAAAGTTGACTATTATATGAACTATTCGATATAAAAATAGAGAATGAGATGAATTATTGCATGAAACTGCGTGTCCTCCAAACTTCAGTTAGTTGCAATCCAAATATAAGATAGTAGAAGTGTGTATGATGCAATTTTTGAATGTGTATTTATTGAAACCATAATGCAATCTAATTGAAGTTTTCACTTGCTATTGTTGATATCATGTTCCTTTTCTGCCATCTTTTGTGATAATTTTGGTGCAATTTACTACCCTTTCAAAGAAATGAGTTATTTTACTAGGTCTATGTATCTCATGAAAGAAACTTCTAAATGGATTGTGTGAGTGTGATTGTGGAGTGTCTTGGGATAGCAACCCAAATTAAAGACAAGTAAAACAATATGCATCGTTGATTGAAAAATCAGTACTATAGAATATGACCCTTGTAATTCAAAAGTTAATGCAAAAAGACTTTTTATGAGAAAAGATGTTGAATAACCTCCATCTCCTCTTCTCTTTCCTTATTCCATTGCCTTGTCATGCAATTCAGTTATGCTGTTTGGCTTAGACTAAACATGGAGTCCTATCACTTTGTTGGAGAGTTACATTTAACTCCTTTTATGTTTCTGAAAATTACAATCCTATTCGAATATAGACATTGGGAAGATATGAAAATATTTCAGTGTTCTTGACAATAGATTACACAAATCAAATATAGTTATCATCCAACTTCCTTTAAAGTATGTAGAGTAATAGACTTATGATGAGAGTTATGAATTTGATAATTTTTATGGAGTAGAATTTAATGTTTTGAACTATAACTTACATACTCTGTACAACCCCTCAACGGTTGGATTGGTTGTATTTCTATCAACAATTATTTATAGATGAGATGACATTGTTGGCATCTACTACTGGGGTTTTGCATAATGTTTGTGAGTGTTAAACTCTGGAGTAACGACTTTAATTCCTACTTAAAAAAAAGATGAGTAGACATTGTAACATGGAAGTTCTAAAACTTACTATGTGCATTTAATTAATATGGACTCAACATCACCTATTAGTTTTCTAGTTTTTAAGTAAAGGTGAACTGGTGCGAAAGCAACCTAAGGTTTTATGACTTGTAAAATACATTATAATAATTGGTTTGACTTTCTTGTGCGTATACAGAAAATAGAATAACAATTCATGACATAGTTATCATACTATATGTGGATTCTCATGAAACTAGTTTGCTTATTTATTTTGTATTTCAATTTACCTGAATAAGTTTTTCTATACTGCTATTAGAACTGACAATCAATCTGTGCTTCCAGTTCACTAGCACATGACTCTCAATTAGTGTGAAGGCTCCAAATTATTTTATATAGTATTACCCGAAGGGATTTTGACATGAATATTCCTTTTTTTTTTTTTTTTTTAATTTCAAAATGTCCTATTTTGAAAAAAAAAATATAAGATTGTCCTACTTTTTTGTTCTAGTTGCTGATCGTAATCTGGGGATGCGACCATCTGAAATATTTTTTTTTCATCCTCAACACGAGGTCGCATCCTGGAGATGCGACCGTCTACTATATATTTTTTTTTCCATTTTATTAATTTTGTTAATTATTATTTAATAAATTATAAATAATTAAAATATTTAAAAATTCAAAAAACTATTAATAAAATAAAATATATTAATAAATAATAATAATAATTTTAATAATGTTTTAAATTTTAATAAAAATAATAATAGTAATAATAATAATAAAGTAAATTATATTAATAAAATAAAATTAATTAAATTAAACCAATAAAACACGTTGAATTAAAGAAAAAATACTGAAGGAAAAAATATATCAAACTTATATTTTATCATTATTATTATTATTATTATTATTATTATTATTATTATTATTATTTTCATTAATTTTTATTTATTAGATAAGAAAAATAGGAGGAATTTGTTATAATAACGTGCAAAAATAGAGGAAGTTGTTATAATAATTTGCCAAAACAAAAAATAGGAGGATGTTGTTATAAGAATGTGTCAAAATAAATAACGTGTTCCTTATATTTTGACGATAAAGTAGTTTCTTAACAACCTCTTCTTGTTTAACTGCATTTTCTTCTCCAATATAATGTGTTTTATTTTATTTTATTAATAGTATTTTGATTTTTTAATTATTTTTAATTTATTAAATAATCAATAACTCAATTGTTAACAAACATAATATTAAGTGTTAATTTACCAGCAAAATAGGATTATGTCGGGTATCTGGTTATACTAGAAACATTGTCCAAGCTGGCATATCTACTCAAAATTGATGTATTTTTTTCTTTTGATTTAATGCAATTTTATTTTAATGTATTAATATAATTTTCTTATTATTATTATTATTGTTATTATTATTATTAAAATTATTATTATTAAAATTATTATTATTATTTTTCTTTTTTTTAATGTATTTTTTCTTTTAATTGAATGTATTTTTATTTTATTAATAGAATTTTCTTTTTATTATTATTATTATTAAAATTATTATTATTATTATTATTATTATTATTCTTTTTATTATTATAATTATTAAAAGTTATATAATATTATTAAATTTATTATTATTATTTATAATAGCATTTTGAATTTTTAAATATTTTAATTATTTTTAAATTATTTAATAATAATAAATATAATTTACCCAATAACAAATGCAAATGACAAAAGAAAACTTAAGAGAAATTAAGAGCCTAGAAGGTCGCATCCCCAGGATGCGACCATCAGTTAACATGAAATTTTTTCTTCTTCAGCAGATCGCATCCTCAGGTTACGATGAACAACTAGGACTAAAAAGTAGAACATTCTTGTATTTTCTTTTAAAATGGAGTATTTTGAAATTATAATTTTAAAAAGAGGATATTTCCATCGAAATCCTAAATTTTGAAAAATTATATGATATGTTTAATTTTTTATTCTAATTACTCTAAAATTTTATATTTTCAACTTTTGCTGTAATATTCAAAGTCTGAAATTATTGTCATAATTCTACTATACACTTGTCTATATCTTTTCTCTAAACCCACTTTCTCTGATCTCCTATCCATATCCATCATCAACGTGAAGACGTCGACAATCTACCAAGCACCACCACCAGCCACCGAAGTCGACTATGAGCGAGACCTTCTCCCTTTGATACTTTGAATCTCGTGTTTTGCCTTCACTCGCCTCTGAATCACGCGACTCATATACATAGAAAATTGTGTTTTCCTTCTCTCAATCGTGTTTTCTGCAGATTTTTTCTCCAAATCGCTTTTCAATCCTCCATCTAACAGAGAAGTTTGATCGTTCAACAAAAGTTAGAATCCCGATGTTAGGATTCCTCTAAATTGGGATTTGGGATTTTGTTTACAATTTTGTTGACGTTGTTAGTTGTTGAAACTGATTTTGAATCCAATTTTGTTGTTGTTGTTAGATGCTGCTGTTCTTAGTTGTTGTTAATTATGCATTTTTGAATCCAATTTTGATATGATTTTAATTATAATTTCTAATTATTGAAATTGTATTTTTTTATTAAGGCCCAATTTTTAGATTTGAGCACGAACTCATAAAATATTAAAACCATCCTGATTACTACTATTATAATATTCGTATATTAATAAATGACAAATATATGTGAATTGAATTCTCTATTGTAATGCTCTCAACCATCTAATTTAGATTGATAACTAAGATCGTATCACGCACTAAAATCTATATGTGATATCAACTGTCCAATCTAAAATCAACAGATGATATAAAGTATTGTGTGAAATAGTGTGTCCTCCGAACTGCAATATATCGCACTCCAAATATATGAGATAGTTGGAGTATGTATACTGCAATTATTAAACATGTATTTATTGACTCCCATAATGCAACCTAATTAAAGTTTTCACTTGCTATTGTTGATATCATGTCTGTTTTCTACCATCTTTTCGGTTAATTTAGTAACAATGTTACTATTCTTTCAAAGAAATTGGTTATTTTACTGGGTCTATATATCTCATGGAAGGAACTTCTAAATTGATTGTATGAGAATGTAATCGTTGAATGACATATCAGTAACTTAGAACATGGCCTTTGTAATTTAGAAGTTAATGCTCCTAAGAAAATAAGTCTTTCTTTGTCTAAGCTTAAAGGTTTCTAAGAGAAAAGATGTTGATTAACCTCCATCTCCTTACTCCATTTCTTATTATATCAATTTGCCATGTCAAACAAGTTATGTTGTTTGGTTGAGGCTCAAACATGGAGTCTTATCACTTTGTTAGAGAGTTGTTTTAACTATTTTTATGTTTGTAAAAATTACAACTCTATCTAGAAGTACATATTGGAAAGACAAAAATATTAGAAGTACACTTTGTGAAGACATGAAAATTGTGTTTTTATTTATTTGTTTGTATTTTAGAAGTGTGCCAGAAAGTGGAAAAAAAAGTCATCTTTGTTGGTTCTTTTTGAACTATGTCAAATTGACCCATTTAATCATACTCGCACTTATTAGGACACATTGGTCCATTTCAATCTTCATCCTAAGGTATATTCTCAAGCTTGGAGAAAAGATAACATATAATGAACATTACAAAATATTTAAGCTTGTGATTATATCTTTTTTTAACCATTCTAGAGCACCATTACAAAATATATAAGTTTGTGATTTTTAATTTTTTTTACCATCCTAGTGTAAATGAATACTAAATGTGATGGATTACATGAGTAATATAAGCAACAAAATTAGATGCCTCCATTTGATGATGATGTGTCAATGAAACTAAATCTCCTTTCATGGGCTTATGCAGTTCCATCGCATGCATTATCAAATAAAACAACACATGCAGGTTTAAATGATTAACTCTCAAGTAGTCTAACCTCACTACTTTTTCATAAATTCTCACTAATTCTCTGTCTGATTCAATATGATTGAGCAAGCCAACGATTTAAATAACACAATTCAATCATTCAACTCGATTTGACTATGAAGTTAATTATATGATGTGATGAATGATATATGACTTTGAATCATGCAACAAATGCATGAATTATGTGATATTTTTTCCCAACATTTTTCCTCTAAGAAACTTAAGCTCATTGAAGCTTACATTGTAAATGAAAAGGAGCTTAAGGAGCTTTACATATTTTACATCATTTTATCATTCCACCGATTTGTTATCATTCTACTAAAACAAGGACTTCATAAAGTCATTCACATACCTATCAACACTCTCATTTGTTCTTCTGAAATACATACTTCATACAATCACACTATGTGGCTCTTAAGTTTAATTATTGAAGGCGAAAAAATGATGTTACATGAAATAATTTCACTTTTCTTGACAATAGATTACACAAATCAAATAGTTATCATCCAACTTTCTTTAAAGTGTGTAGATTAATAGATATATGATTGGACTTTTGAGCTCACCAATCATTTCTATGGAGTGGAATTTACTATTTTAACCTATAACTTACCTAATATGTATAACCAATCTTAATAGTTGGATTGGTGGTGTTTCCCTCAACAGTTCTTTGTAGATGAGATGGTGTTGCTGGTATCTACTACCGAAATTTTACGCTATGTATATGAGTGTTATAAACTTTAAAGGACCGAGTTCAATTCCTATTTTAAAATAAATAAAAAATGTAGACATTGTAACATGACAATTGTAATATTAACTTTTAACATTTAAATAATTTAAATTCAATATCAGTTTCATAGTTTTCTTTTCTTTAATTAAAAGTGAAAGATGCAAAAGCAACCTAAGGTTTTGATACTTGCATAATTCATTTTAATAATTGTTTTGACTTTCTTGTGTGTATACATAAATTAGAATAACAATTAATGAAATACATATCATATTAAGTAGATTTTCATGAAACCCAATTATTTGATAGTTTTGATTCTTCTCATATTTAGATGGCACCGAAGTAGAAAATCAATATCAAGCTTATGTCTTACTTGGTAGAGTTATTAAAGGATTCGTGCAAGTAGATATTGGATGTAGCAAGAAGAGGATTCTCCACATGTACACAAGGACACTCATTCCATTTTGAAGTTAGAACTCATAAAAGTTTCATCAATATATTTTATATCCTACATCTCAAACAATAGATATTATTTTGCAGCTTGATCTTTCAAATGGAGTTGATCTCGTGGTCTAGCTCTAAAGATGTTCGCTTGAGGTTGATATAAGAATTTTGAATATGATTGAACTTCAACTTGCTACTAATAACAAAAGTAGATAATTTTAAAATATTTTTTCTTTGAACAATGCAAATGATCCTTTTGTTTTCTTATTCGATATGTGTTTAACAAGGTTTTTAAAAATGTTTACTTCTGTTATTGCATAAATATTTGCAATTCTATTCAATATAATGTAAGTCTGAGATTATTACAATATAATTAAGTTATTCTTCCAAATTATGCAGATGAATTTATTTAAATGATTTGAAAAGATACTCCACTACTGTATATCTTCTGTAGCAAATTTGTCACTTGCATACTTTTAAGAATTCTCTTTATTTATTAATTCAACGAACGTCACGTGAATTAGTCTTTCTACCTAACTACTATTATAATTAATATGGAAATATTAATTAAACAACAAATATATGAGAATTGAATTCTCTACAACAATTCTTAGCTTTTCGATTTGTATTGATTGTGATATGAACTGACCTATCTAAAATCAACGAACGAGATAAACTATTGCGTGAAACAACATGTCCTCCGAATTGCAGCATATTGCGTTTCAAATCTATGATATGGTATACTGCAATTTTTGAATGTGTATTTATTGAAACCTATAATGCAACCTATCACTTTGTTGAAGAGTTATTTTAAGTCCTTTTATGTTTGTAAAAATTACAATCCTATCCCGAAGTATACAATAAAAAGACAAAAAATTATATTTTTGTTTAAAAGTACACAAAAATATTAAAATTTATAAAAAGAAATTTGTGAAAGAAGATTATTGAGAATTTTAGAATTTCTATATTTTATGAATCAATTCGACATGTGTTAGTACATTATGATTTTATCAATTAAGGAAATTAGTCTCTTTATTTTAAAATTCAATAATTTTGATCATCTTTCAGATTTTTGAACTAAAAAATGATGATTTGATTTTTTTATTTAAATAATATGCCATATGATTTCATGATATAGAACTATCTAGATGCATTAATCATTTATATCATTAATTAAATTTAAAAATTTTAAAAATTTGGAAGTTGAAAGTTAAGTTTTTAGAGGATTTTATTGCAATTTCATAAATATTAATCATTTTAAATCATCGTATCATATATCACATTATTTAAAATATGTCACATCGTTATTTTTTAATTAAAAAATTAGAATAAGGGATTCAAATTTTCAGATTTTAAAATAAGAAGATCCATTTCATGAATTGTTAAAAATACGAGGATTAAAAATTCAATCAAGGCTAATAAATATTAAATATTTTTACAATAAAATATGAAAAATTAGTATAACTAGATTATGGCCGGCGAACGCGCGGGCATTAATTAATTTCATAAGTTTTATAAGTAACATTTGATGTATCATAAATATAGTTATCTTACAATATTATTTTATTGATTTGTAAAAATTAAATATGATTAGGAAAATTAAAATGAGGGAAAATCATATTTACTATGATCATTTAATTTAATTTTTTAAAACTTTTTGTCAAATTTGTATGATAAGTTATAATATTGGATGATTGTTTTTCTCCTTGTACTTTGATTGTCAATTTGTTTTTCAACACAAAATGGTACTTGTATTTATTTGATAAAATAAAATATAAAATACAAACAAAAAAATAAGATGTAAAAAGTTAAAAATATGATTTGATATTTGATACTTTTTATTTTAAAGAATATTAATGGTAAATTATATTGTAGCGCAATCTACATTTTTATTTATTAGTATGATGTTTTAATTGCGAGCATGAGAAGTTATTGTAAAGGAAATTGTTTTTTTGGATATATTTCATCAAGAGTTTGAAATTTATTTTATTAAAGATTTACATATACTTTAAATATAGTTTTAGGTATTTAAAAATTTTAAGTAATTATTTGTGCAATTAAATTGTACTTATGTTGATATGTACCAAAAATAAATTCTATTGAAAACTAATTTAATTTTAAGCAATACTTTTTTTTATTTATTTTTTAACATTCAAATTTTCATTATAATAAGTAATTTTAGAACCAAAAATAGCATTCAATTACAAATAAATAATTTAATTGATGAAATTTGAGTGTTAATTGATGAAACATGTATAGTAAACTTTTGTTCATTATTATCTTTTTTTTTTTAATAATTTTTAATATAATCATATTTTATGATAATTTTAAATAAATTTGTGTATTTTAATAATTGGAAGTAACTTTTTTAATAATTTTTGATATATTCGTATTTTATGATAATTTTTAATAAATTTTTGAATTTTCTTTCAAATAGAATATATATTTTTATTTTATAAAATGATAATATTAATAATATTATAAAAAGGGTTAGATAAATAACATTTGTGGCAATACTTATGTGTAGTTAGGTAGTTTTTTTCATTGAAATGAATGAGTAATTGAATTTTTAACGTATGAAATCATTATTCGCCACTAAGTAAAATAATTTTGCATGAATATGAAAGGAGGATTGATAGTGTAAAATAGTACTCATTAGTGTAATTGATTGATATAATTTGAGTGTAATGAGAAATGCTTAATAATGTTATAAAAAAAATATTATAAAAAAATGCATAATAAGAAGAGGAAAAAAGAGATAAAATGAATTATTACTCACCACTAAATGAAATAATTGTGCATAAATTAAAAGTAATGAGAAATGCTTATAAAAATAATGCATAATAAGATGGCAATAAAATATATTTGGGGATTTGTTTTATGTATACAATTTGATAATAATCTAGGTAAGATTTCACGATATTGTCTTTAGAAAAAATGTATCAGTGGATTGAAGCGGCGTATGTTGTTTATAAATTAGAATTTTGGTGTATCGAATCAGGTTTCATATAATGCAAACAATGCTTAACAAATATTTGTTTGAGATAACTTTTTTTTAGTAATGATATTTTGTACTCAAAAAATAAATTTACAATAAGACAAAAGTTAAAAATATATTTTATTATATAACCATACATAATATCAATATTTCAGATAACATACAAATTTTTCTTTAAGTCATATCAACAATAGTATAATAAGATGAAATAGAAAAGACATATTAAAACAATATAAATTGAATTTAAAAATTTTGTACTTCAATAACGAATTGTTGGCCTAATTTTAAATTATATTCTGATTTAAATATTAATTTTAGTTATCTAAGTGACATGTGATATATTTGTATATTTTATAGATCTCATTAAAAATAACTATTTTTTTATTAAAAGATATTTTTTTCCCTGTAATGATACAATGTAATATTCAATTTGAAGAAATTAAATAATTTTAAAAACTAAAAACGTGGGATAGATCTATCTTGTCAACATGAATTATTTATTATTTTTCATCTAAGGAAATCTTAGAGAGTTAAGTGTTACATTATTTGCCTCAATATGTCTAAAGATGATGTGGGAAATTTCAATATTAAACAAATTTAAGGATGTGTGTATTGATGTTAGAAACATGTTTCAAGTTTCAACGCATATTTGACAAATACATTGAATGACACATAATATACTATGTAATAAAATATAAGTATAATTTGGACAAAAAAGTGATGTATTTGGACCAAATGTAAACGGTAAAAATTGATCACAAATATATCAAAGCATAAAAATAGAATTAAAGCTCAAAGATGTAAATTATAAATTTGTAAAAATTCTCACACTTTTTGTTTATCTAAAAGGAAAAAAGTTTGAAAGCTTGTAATTTGTAAATGACCGTACAAAGAGTTGCATAGAGACTAGTCATATATGTTATTGTCTTCATATTTCTAGATATAAAATAATTTTTACAAATTATAGTCTTGTATGTATTTATTAAAAAACCTTTAAAATGGTTCAATATATTAGTTGAGAGTTAAAATCATAAAAAAAAACTGTTATCAATAATTATTGAAAAGTAATGAATGTCGAATAACTAATATTTATTTCGCTAAAGTAAAAAAGTGTGTAAAAACAATTTACAAGTATAAAATAATAAGAAAGTGGAAGAATGTTTATTAAATATACCATATCAGATATTTATTTGAAATGACAATATTTGAATGAAGTGACATAATATTTAAATGAAGTGACACAATGTCATAATAAGATGTAAAAATTTATTTAATATATTATAATAGATATTTATAAACACCAAAGTGATATTTTTATATGAAATTATTTTTTTTTTTGTAAAATACAAAAGTCATTAAATTTTTATTTGATTTATAAAAATAATCATTATGTTATAAGTTTATAAAATAAATATAACAAAATCCCTCTATTTATCAATATAGCGTAAACATTCTCAAAATTATTATTAACAATAGTGAAATTAATAGACATTTTTCCGTAAGAAATTTGAACTTTAATCACCACCGAATTGAACTATCAGAATTGAGTATCTTGATTCTTGAACAGTATCAACCCGTGAGTTTTTATCAAAGTTGTATTGTCAAGTCTTGATTCTTGAACTATCAACCCGTGACTTGATTCTTGAACTATCAAGTCTTGCAGTAATAAATAGATCATGAATACTGTGCATACGTGTTGCTTATAGTCAGAGGCATAAAATAATATTACTTTTAGTTCTTTTATGAGAAATGTTATTTCTTGAACAGTATATCAACCTGTGAGTTTTTACATGTCAAGTCTTGCAGTAATAAATAGATCATGAACAAGATGAACGTGAAAGGGGCATCAACACTGTGCATACGTGTTGCTTATAGTCAGAGGCTTAAAATAATATTATTTTTAGTTCTTTTACGAGTAATCTTATGAATTTTACAAAATAATATATGTTAATTTTTATGTTTTAATAATATTATTTTTTTCAATAAGATATATTTATTTATAATAAAAATTGATTTATGTAATTTATATTTTAAATTAAATATATTAATTTAATCGATCAAATTATAATTCAAATATCTATTATAAAAAAATTAATTGGATGATAGTTATTTATAAAAAGTTTATTAAAATAAATTAAATTTTTTAACTTAAATTTCAACTATATGAAAATGTGAATTGTGAATTTTATTTAAAGATATAAAAGTCGAATCAAATGATCTTAAAAATTTAATTAAAACTAATTAAATTAATTTGATATTTTTTTAATGAGTTTAAGTTCAAATTTAACTAAATTAATAAATCTGATATTTATTGATTTGAGATATAATTTTACGTAATTTTAAAATAAATCACATAATACTTAAACTAAACAAATATATTTTATCAACACTATATCAATATTGATATCTTAAACAATATGAATGTGTTATGTTTAAATATATTTTAATAATTATATATATATATATATTACATAAAAATTGGATTTAATCTATATGGATCGACGATGTAAAGATATTTTACAATGTCAATTAACTATAAACTTAGATTAATAAAAAAAACTAATTTTTGTCACAATTACTTTTAAAATCACATTTGTAAATAATTGCAATGTGTTGACAATATAAATTTTTTTTATATTGACAAAATATAACAATTAAATTTTAAAAATTTAATTTTTGAAAAAACTTATTTAAAATAAATTTTAATTATCAAAACTGTCAACCAAAATTTAATTTACTACATCTATTTTATTAACATTAAAAATTTGATCTCCAATATATTTTTATAAATTTATAATTTAAATTTTTTATACAATATAATATTATATTTTTTTATTTATCTATCAAAATTTTCATAATTTATTGGATTGAATGTTCAGATTCAAACTCCCCTCTTTATCATAGTACTTTAGGACATGCATGAATTATTAGAAATGACTATGAGAATCTCTCTGTACAAACCACGCGTGAGAATCTTGTGTGAAAGTCACGTCAACATCAACCCGTGCAAGAAAGTCACGTCAACATCAACCCGTGCAAGAAAGAATCACATTGTATCACCAGCATACTTTGCAATCTTATTATGCCGTTAATTAATTTCAAATTATAACTTCATTTAGCTTTTAAAAATATTTATTTGTTTACTCAACTTCCATCAATATCAATATTAAATGTCCACTATTGTCTATATATATTTATACACACGTTGCACATCTCTTCAGGAATAGCTACTAAAAGGAGACGGGAGAGGAAGAAAAAAGTTATCGACAAGCGTAGGAAAATTGCACCCGAATCTAAAAGTGAGATTAGGTTTCGTGTATGATTTATATATGTTGGTTTCTTCATTTTTTTGCAGTTGGATCTAAATATATGAGTCGGATTTCGTGCATGAAATTATATTGGTTTATTAAATTTTTCGTATATGTGACTGAGTTTTGGATAACGATTCATGTCGTTCTTAACTTTTTCGTTATAACCATTATTCATACACGGTTCGAATAACAAATTTCACGAATCAATTTCAATCATCATAATTTTATGAATTTTATGAAAGGTCAAAATATCTCAATGACGTTTCCATGATTGCAGGGAATCCTTGTCATTGGTCTAGATCATACTTCCAAGAAATGATTTTTCAGGTGAGAATTATCAACATTATGATGTATCCAATTCTAGTGTTATATTCTTTGCAATTTATATATGTCGGTTTCTTCATTTTTTTTTGCAGTTATATCTACATATATGAGTCGGATTTCATGCATGAAATTATATTGGTTTATTAAATTTTTCATATATGTGACGAGTTTTGGATAACCATTTATTGAGTTTTGAATCGTGCACTCCCCGATACCTCTCTCCCTTCATCCTCGTGGAAAATACCATATTTCCCCTATTATTATTTATAAAAAAAATCCAACAAATATCCTTTTTCTTTTTTCACTCATTTCCGTCGAAACTTTGAATTATCCGAATCACGAATTTGCAACATTCGAACATTTAAAACTTTCGAAACTCAAAAGTAAGACAACATTCAAAACATTGAAATTTTTGAAAAAATATTTTTTTCAAATCTTCGAAAGTTTCTATGAACACGAAACTTTCGAAGTTCATTTTTTTCAAAATTTTAAAACTCTCGAAAGTTTCCATCAACATGAAATTTTAGAAATGCAAAAACCTTCAAAACTTTCTAACAGTATGAAAGTTTCTATGAACATGAAACTTTCGAAGTTCATTTTTTCCAAAATTTTAAAACTCTCGAAAGTTTCCATCAACGTAAAATTTTAGAAATGCAAAAACCTTCAAAATTTTCTAACAATATGAAAGTTTCAAAATATAAAATTCAGAAACATGAAGTATTTAGTTTCAAAATTACTTTGGAATTAATGGAAAGTTCCGAAAATTACTTTTCACACAAAGCGCTGTAAACGACTCTTTTGAAAATAAGTAAAAAAGACATTTTACAGCGCTTATTTGACAAAGCGCTGTAAAAAAGCTTTAAAAATAATATTCATCAGACACCTAATTTCTTCAAACACCTTGTACGCATCATGGGAATCCCCAAAAACACATTGTTAACAAAAACATCAGACACAAACCCATTTTTCGCAACATGGCAATGATCCTGAATATCAAGTTTCGATTTAAGAAGGAAAGAGAATGTAAAGAGATAAAAAGGGTGTTGAGGTGGAGATTGAATTGTGAAAGAGTAAGCTTTGATGTTTGTGAAGAAGATGCATAAAAGGAGAAGAGATTTTGGTGGTGACCAGTTATGTGGGTTTTGCATGCATGTTGAGTTTGTTTAAAAAATAACATAACATAACAAAACACAAAAACATTCATATAACATAATAACACACGGAGGTCTTTTACAGCGCTTATTTGGGAAAAACGCTGTAAAAGAGCCTTTTAAAATTAACATAAAGAGACATTTTAGAGCGCTTATGTGTAAAAGCGCTGTAAAAGGCTTTAAAAAACATTCATATAACATAATAACACACGGAGGTCTTTTACAACGCTTATTTGGGAAAAACGCTGTAAAAGAGCCTTTTAAAATTAACCTAAAAGATACATAATAACATAATAACACACGGAGGTCTTTTACAGCGCTTATTGGGAGAAGCGCTGTAAAAGAGCCTTTTAAAATTAACATAAAGAGACATTTTAGAGCGCTTATGTGTAAAAGCGCTGTAAAAGGCATTCATATAACATAATAACACACGGAGGTCTTTTACAGCGCTTATTTGACAAAAGCGCTGTAAAAGAGCCTTTTAAAAATTTAACTAAAGAAGCCTTTTAGAGCGCTTTACAAAAAAAGCGCTGTAAAAAGGCTTATAAAAAGCGCTGTAAAAGGGTTACGTATATATAACAGTTACCTCTTCAGTTTCCTCTTCATTACGTAAACTTCACTATCATCTCAACCTTCATCGTTCTTCTCTTCTTTTGCAAACCCTATCATCCCGTCCTTTACGAACCTTATTTCCACGATCATCTCCTTCATTTCGAACCTTATTTCCATCCAAGATCATCTCTCCCATTTCACACAATATATTTTCATTGAAATACGTAACCCTCATTACGTATTTCTTCAATATCCTATTTCTTTGAACCATATTTCTGTGAACTTTCTGCGTTCCCTCTTTTCTTTACATTTCATCTTTCTTCGAACCATTATTCAGGTATTGATGTTATAAATTTTTTGTAATCATTAAAATGCATGTTGAGCTTTTTTAAGATATACTTATACATGTTGAGGTTGTTTATAATAATGCATGATCCATGTTGAGCTTGTTGATGTTATACTAAACTGCATGTTGAACTTGTTGTAGTTAAATGGATACAAACAAAGATATAGAAGTTCAAAATGAAGAAGTTGGCACCTCCAAGACTTATGAAAAAGAAGTCAAACGTGGTGCAACTATAATGCAAAAGGTGATTAAAGCAAGGAATAGTGGGATTAAATTTGAGGTATACTATACTATACTCTGTTTGCTGTGTGTTTTTTTATCTTTTTTTAATAGCATGTACTTACTATATGAGTTTATTAGGTTGGATGGAATGAGAGTGGTCAGCCAATTGACCCCAACAGCTCTGTTTGTAAGCTATATTGGGGCTGTTGTTCGTCAAAATGTCCCAATTACAGTTGATGATTGGAGAGATAAGGCGATGAAGGATGCCAAAGATATTATATGGAATGACATTCAAGTAAATTTTTTGATCCACTCTTTTGTCATTTATAATTTTTTTCGTTGAAATACATTACTTATAATTTTTTTCATTGCAGACGACTTTTGTTCTTGATGAGGGACGAAAGTCTTATGTTTTGAGAGTTGTTGGGAAGATCCATCGTGGATTTAGATCCCATCTCTCAAATTTCTATCTAAAAGAAAGAGAAAGAAACACAAGTGCTGAACCTCCAAAAATATATCAACATTATATATCAAACGATGAATGGAGAGCATTTGTTTCCAAACGTTCTGACCCCGCGTTTGTTGTAAGTGATTAATTTATTAGCATTTGCGTTTTATTATTCATATTCGTAGCGTATTTTAAATTTTTACACAATTGCTATTTTTTTATATAGAATATTAGTAAGGCAAATCGCGAACGGGCAAGCAATCCAAAACACCCATACAAAAAATCACGTATGAGATATGCACGCGATGAATGGAGTGCATTTGTTTCCAAACGTTCTGACCCGGCGTTTGTCGTAAGTTATTAATTTATTAGCATTTGTGTTTTATTATTCATATTCGTAGCGTATTTTAAATTTTTACACAATTGCTATTTTTTTTTTATATAGAATATTAGTAAGGCAAATCGCGAACGGGCAAGCAACCCAAAACACCCATACAAGAAATCACGTATGGGATATGCACGCCTTGAACAACAAATTGTAAGTAATTAAACATCACTTTTATATAATGAAGTAATTTGTATTATAAACTATAGTGTGTAACTAATTTGTATTGTTTTGTTTACGATTTTAACGAATAGAGAAAATACACCCAAGCCGATCAACCCTTGGGTCGTCATATCTTATGGAAGGAAGCGCGTGTTAACAAAGACGGAGTGGTTGATAATGAAAATGTCAAAAAAGTAGTAGAATGTTAATATTGTATTTTTAATATTGTATTTTAAAAATGCTATTGAACTTATCTTTTTAATGTTACATGTATTTTAGGAGATTATTGAACAAAGTTCTGAAAATCCGGAGGGCAACAAGGATACTTGCAGGGACATTCTTGGTAAAGTGTTTAATGTCCCTGAGTATTCCGGTCGAGTTAGGTGGAAAAGATTTAGCGTAACTCCCAAAAGCTTTTTTCCTCAAGAGAAGCGCCAAAAACCTTCCAAGGAGGAAGTATTAGAGAAGCTCAGAATCCTATCAGAGCAAGTGACACTCTTGGTGAATACGAATAAAGACAAGCAACTTCCGGATCAGCTCCAACCTGAAATACAAATGGAGAGTGAAACCGCGAGTTGCAATGTCGGTTTGAAAAGTATTCCCGAGGTAATTAATTACTTACTTGCTTATGTAATTACTTATGTATTAAACAAACTTATATATTAACCGTACTTATGTTTTAACTATTGATTTAGGGTGTCACTCCATGTGTCCTATACTTGTCCTCGCCTACTCAACGGAAGGTGGGAAAAGGAAAATTGTACAATACTTCGGGAGAAGTATTGCACAATACTCCGATCACTATGGGCCATGTCAAAGTACCGCCTACTGTTGCTTTCGAACCAACTGCACCGTTGCCCATACCAGACAACAATGGAGATATGTAGTTATTAGGCGATGCTATTGGTAGTTACGTGGCATGGCCCACAAACCTTGTTGCCCTCGGAAAAAAGATTCCCAAAAACAAATCAGTTAAATCTCCCGAAAAGGTTTGTCTCATTTATTGCCTAAGGTTTGTCATTTTTTCAGATTCAATAAACTAACATTTTATCTCATTTTTGTAGGTCCAAATAAATAAACCATCCCTACAGCCAAAAAAGGGCAGCAAACCTCAAAAATTGGAGGTTAATAGAGCTGCCAAATCACAAAGGCCGGAGGATAATAAAGCTGCCAAACTTGCAGCAAGAAAAAAGCTAGATCGGGGAAAATCGGTCGCTGCTGCTGCTGCTCCTAATAAAAGTCAGCCACGCCTTGGTAAATACGGGGCGTGTCTTGACATCCAAATAAAAAGGAACATGGGCAGCAGCAACGATTCGCCCATCGTACACATGAATAAAGATATATTTGGAGATGAGTATGTTGAATATCTCGAAAAGGAGCACATATACGAACTTCTCGAACATAAGGAGCTCAGTGCTATTGTAATGAGCTTGTACATAAGGTAAACAATACTTTTAATTGCATTTATTGGTAATTAATTAAATGTTTTGGTAATTAATCTAGTTTAAAATTTTCATTGAAGGTTTTGTATGAGAAGGTCGTGTGCACGAGGAAATTCTCAAATAAATACTCATTCTTGTCTCCGCATAAGATGTCGATGTGGAAACTCGATCCAGACAATGTAAAGAAATACATTGTAGATATGTTTTTAGGAAATATAGAAAATGATAAATTGTTCTTCGCACCATATAATTCAAGGTACGTAATTTTATCTTTTTTAATTGATGAGAATTTAATTTATTAGTTGTGTATAAACAAAATTGCTTAACCAATTTTTTGTTGTTGTAGGGCACATTGGGTGCTATTTGCAATCAATGCGGTCTCTGAAGTTATAAATTATTTGGATCCCGTGCATGGCAATTACAACAACCACTCCGAAATAAAGACTATGCTTGACACGTAAGTAATATTCATTTATTTCTTACACATATATATATATATATATATATATATATAATGTGTTTGTTCATTCTATAATAATCACATTTATTCATTCGATAGTGCCTTAAAAGTTTTTCGAGCTCAAAGAGGTGCTAAAGTGTCGAAGCAGAAGTCTAATAACATTAGGATCCCAATATATGTATCTGAATGTAGTTAATTTGGTTGTAAATTAGGTTATATATATGTATCTGAATGTAGTTAATTTGGTTGTAAATTAGGTTATATATATGTATCTGAATGTAGTTAATTTGGTTGTAAATTAGGTTATATATATGTATCTGAATGTAGTTAATTTGGTTGTAAATTAGGTTATATATATGTATCTGAATGTAGTTAATTAGGTTGTAAATTACAGAGTTACAGAGTTACATATATGTTAATTAAGTTACAGAGTTCTGTTTTCTGTTCTACTGATTGTGTGAACTGCTTATGGTATTTGAATATGTTTTGTTGTGGTGTGCACTGATTGTGAACTGATTTTGGATCAAAATAATTTTGGATAAAAAGATAAAAGACAGCGCTTTCTAAAAAAAATGCCATAAAAAGCTAAAAAGCGCTGTTCATTTCAAATATTTAATTTACAGCGTTTAAAAAAAAACACATTTTTCAGCGCTTTTTTTAAAAAGCGCTGTAAAATGTTGTTGTAAAGCGCTATAATGGAGTACATTTTACAGCGCTTTCTTAAAAAAGCGTTGTAAAATGTACACACAAAAGCGCTGTAAAATGCAGACCCATAATTCATAAAATGGGTGTACGTTTTACAGCGCTTTCTCAAAAAAGCGCTGTAAAATGCAGACCCATAATTTCGTATAATGGGTGTGCATTTTACAGCGCTTTTGTTAAAAAGCGCTCTAAAAAGCAGACCCATAACTCATATAATGGGTGTGCATTTTACAGCGCTTTTGTGAATAACAAGTGCGCGTTATATTTACATGTTTTATAGCGCTTTTTTAAAAGCGCTGTTGTATCTTTTACGACGCTCGATTCCACAGCGCTTTTATTTTTTGAAAAAGCGTTGTAAATGGATTAAAAAAAGCGCTGTAAAATACAGTTTTTCGCGTAGTGAAACTTTGGAATTAATGGAAAGTTCCGAAATTGTTTCAGAAGTTTGGCCTTCAATGAAACTTCCGAAACTAGCTTCAAAAGTTTGGGAATAATACGAAAGTTCTGAAATGCATTTTTTATTTTTAGTTTGTTTTCCATTTTATTATTATTGTTATATCAATATATTGCAGTGCCTAGAATGAGAGGTGCATTTGGCCAAATTATTTGCAATGTGATATGTGATAAAGGTGATGGTGCAGAGAGAATTCCACCAAAAGTATCAAACAGACGATAAAACAAAACAAATCGTCCAATTATGCAACCTCGTCATAGACAAAATGTCCAGGATGATGTCACTGAGCTTATTAAGCTTGCACAAATGGATGAGGATGTCTCTGCGCCTGCACAAATGGAGCAGTGTGAGGAGCAGTATGTTGGACATGCTGGTGATTTTGATGAGCATGTTCAGTAGTCTGAATTCCCCAAAGGACATGTGGTGACACATGTGTTGACACAATATGAACACCACATGACTCGAAGGCTATGAGAAGAAAAGGTATATTTTAATTAATTTTTAATTATATTTAATTAATTGTTTATTTTAGTTTATTTAATTAATTTACTTAAGTTTATTTAATTTATGTTTATTTAATTAAGTTTATTTAATTAATTAATTGTTCTGTAATTACTCGTAGGGTTGTGGGTCATTAAAAGTTATTACTCATGGCTTGAAGCTGAAGAAGTTTGCTGAAGTTCCTGTGCGAGATCGTGTACAGTATTGAATTCGAGAATCTGGGATGCTACATCTGTCTTTAGCTTACCTCACTATGACTGAAAAGATGACCATCACGTTGGAAGAGATCGCGACTCTTCTTCACATCTCACCCCATGGTAAATTTTTTGATGCACATGTGAATATGAACACTAATAATGTTGCAAGAGCTGCACATGGATACTTAGGTGCAACATGGGAGGAAACACTAGCTAAGATTAATAAATGTGCTCAATATAGATTGCAATGGTTGCGTGCTTTATATAGCCGTCTCATTTAAACTAATCAGTTTGAATGTGCGGCTAGAACGTACCTATTGCATTTAGTTGACACCACTATTTTCGCCGCTAAAAAACATTTGCGTGTGTAGACAAAATACGTTAGTTTATTTATTGATTTAGATCATTGTTGGGAGTATTTGTGGGGTACCACATCATTGGTTTTCCTCTATGACAATCTAGGAGATTGAGCTGTCCACGCATTACGCCAAAATTAGCATTTTACAGCACTTTTTTTTTTTTTTTTACTAAAAACGCTGTTGTAAAATTAACGAAAGATACAACAGTGTTTTTCTGACAAGCGCTTTAGAAAAAGCATTGTGGTAGGTCATATAGGTCATAATGTTTACAACGCTTTTTTCTGAAAGCGCTGTTGTAGGGTCAACTAGCGCTCTCACATAATGTTTACTGCGCTGTAAATTATAGTGCTTCCACATTATGTTTACAACGTTTTTAGAGAGTTTTGTATATAATATAGCCTTTTAAAGCACTTTGTGGAAAAGCGCTGTAAAAGGTTGCTTGTACATAATAAACACAAAGAAGCCTTTTAAAGCGTTTTGTGGACAAGCGCTGTAAAAAGCTTTTAAAAAAAATAAAATAAGGAGGTTTTTTACTGCGCTTTTTCTAAAAAGCGTTGTAGTAGGATTTTATATATAACAAAAAACCGCTTCAGTTTCATCTTCATTACGAAACTTCATACGCTTGTTTCCTCTTCCTCTTCATTCTCTTTCTCATTGTGAACCCTACGAACGATACGCTTGTTTCCGCTGTAAAAATAACATTCATATAACATTACAAAACAATGAGACCTTTTAGAGCGCTTTATTGAAAAAAGCGTTGTTAAAGGCTTTAAAAAATACATTCATCAGACACCTAATAATACTTTCTCTAACATGACTTTCTTCAAACACCTTGTACGCATCATGGGAATCCCCAAAAACACAATAATACTGCAAAAGAGCATTGTTAACAAAAATATCAGACTCAAACCAATTTTTCGCAACATGGCAATGAACCTGAAGACCAAGTTTTGGACCACTTATCGACGAATTAGCACGCGATTTAAGAAGGAAAGGGAATGTAAATGTATCAGGTGATGAAGAAGAAGATAACATAGAGTTAAAGAGAGAAAAAAGGGTGTTGAGGTGGAGATTGAATTGTGAGAGAGTAAGCTTTGATGATAGCATTCCATAGGAACACATCAGGGTATATGATTTGAGAGAAGAGAATGTGAGAATGACGTAATTAATGTTTGTGAAGAAGATGCATAAAAGGAGAAGAGTTTGGTGAAGAGGAAGAGATTTTGGTGGTGACCAGTTACTACTATGTGGGCATGGATTTGAAAGGCTTGTTGAATGGTTTTGCATGATGATAACAATGTTTTTAACCATTCATTGTTTCTAATTCCTAATAATAGTGCGTGTGCATGCTTCGTGCATGATCAATGGTTCATTGTAGTAATTAATGTCATCCCATATGGAACCCAAATAAACCAAACACAAAAATAACATAACAAAACAATGAGGCCTTTTACAACGCTTATTTGAAAAAGCGTTGTAAAAGGTTTTAAAAAAAACATTCATATAACATAATAAAACAAGGAGGTCTTTTACAACACTTGTTTAAATAAGCACTGTAAAATACCCTTTTAAAAATAAAATAAAGAGACATTTTACAGCGCTTATTTAAAAAAGTGATGTAAAAGGCTTTAAAAATAACATTCATATAACATAATAAAACAAAGAGGTCTTTTACAGCGCGTATTGGGAAAAGCGCTGTAAAAGAGCCTTTTAAAAAATTAAATAAAGACGCCTTTTAGAGCGCTTTTAAAACAAGCGCTGTAAAAGGCTTATAAAAAAGCGTTGTAAAAAGGTTTTATATATAAGAGTAACCGCTTCAGTTTCCTCTTCATTACATAAACTTCACTATCATCTCAACCTTCATCGTTCTTCTCTTCTTTTGCAAACCCTACCATCCTGTCCATTACGAACCTTATTTCCACGATCATCTCCTTCATTTCGAACCTTATTTCCATCCAAGATTATCTCTCCCATTGCACACAATATATTTTCATTGAAATATGTAACCCTCATTACGTATTTCTTCAAACCGTATTTCTGTGAACCATATTTCTGCGAGCTTTCTGCGAACCCTCTTTTCTTCGCATTTCGTCTTTCTTCGAACCCTCATTATTCAGGTATTGATGTTATTAATTTTTTTGTAATCATTAAACTGCATGTTGAGCTTGTTTAAGATATACTGTTACTGATATGTACTTAGAATAATGCATGTTGAGCTTGTTGATGTTATACTAAACTGCATGTTGAACTTGTTGTAGTTAAATGGATACAAACAAAGATTTAGAATGTCAAAATGAAGAAGTTGGCACCATTAAGACTTATGAAAATGAAGTCAAACGTGGTGCAACTATAATGCAAAAAGTCATTAAAGCAAGGAGCAATGGCATCAAGTTTGAGGTTATACTATACTATACTATACTATACTATAC
>NC_021164.2:53065067-53065421 GCF_000331145.2 Cicer arietinum | reverse complement strand
TATACTATACTATACTATACTATACTATACTATACTATACTATACTATACTATACTATTCTATACTCTGTTTGTTGTGTATTTTTTATCTTTTTTTAATAGCATGTACTTACTATATGAGAGTGGTAGGAATGAGAGTGGTCAGCCAATTGACCCCAACAACTCAATGTTTGAAAGTTACATTGGGGCTGTTGTTCGACAAAATATGCCAATTACGATTGATGATTGGAGAGATAAGGCGTTGAAGGATACCAAAGATATACTATGGAATGACATTCAAGTAACTTTTTTGATCCACTCTTTTGTCATTTATAATTTTTTTCATTGAAATACTTTACTTATAATTTTTTTCATT
>NC_021164.2:53042434-53064541 GCF_000331145.2 Cicer arietinum | reverse complement strand
AAAATCCACCGGGGATTTAGATCTCACCTCTCTAATTTCTATCTAAAAGATAGAGAAGGAAATACAAATGTTGAATCTCCAAAAATATATAAACATTATATATCAAATGATGAATGAAGTGCATTTGTATCCAAACGTTCGGACCCTGCATTTGTCGTAAGTGATTAATTTATTAGCATTTGTGTTTTATTATTCATATTCGTAGCGTATTTTAATTTTTACACAATTGCTATTTTTTTTATATAGAATATTAGTAAGGCAAATCGCGAAAGGGCAAGAAATCCAACCCACCCATACAAAAAATCACGTATGGGATATGCACGTCTTGATCAAAAACTTGTAAGTAATTAAACATCACTTTTATATAATATTGAAGTAATTTGCATTATAAACTATAGTGTCTAACTAATTTGTATTATTTGGTTTATGATCTTAACGAATAGCGACAAGACACCCAATCAGATCAACCGTTGGGTCGTCGTATATTGTGGAAGGAAGCGCGTGTAAATAAAGACGGAGTGGTTGACAATGTAAATGTCCAAAAAGTAGTAGAACTTTGTGTAAGTATATTATCACTTTAATATTTTTTAATGTTGTATTTTATCACTTGAATACTTTTTAATATTGTATTTTAAAAATGCTATTGAACTTATCTTTTTAATTCTACATGTATTTTAGGAGACTATCAAACAAAGTTCTGAAAATCAAGAGGGCAACAAGGATAGTTGCAGAGACATTCTGGGTAAAGTGTTTAATGTCCCTGAGTATTCCGGTCGGGTTAGGGGAAAGGATTTGGCGTAACTCCCAAAAGCTATTTTTGTCAAGAGAAGCGCCAAAAACCTTCCAATGAGGAAGTATTAGAGAAGCTCAAAATCCTTACAGAGCAAGTGGCACTTTTGGTGAATACGAACAAAGACAAGCAACTCCCGGATCAGCTCCAACATGAAATACAAATGGACAGTGAAACTGCGAGTTCTAATGTCGGTCTCAAAAGTATTCCCGAGGTAATTAATTACTTATGTATTAAACAAACTTATATATTAACCGTACTTATGTTTTAACTATTTATTTAGAGTGTCACTCCATGCGTGCTATACTTGTCGTCACCTAGTCATCGGAAGGTGGGAAAAGGAAAATTGTACAATACTTCGGAGAAGTATTGCACAATACTCTGATCCCTGCGGGCCATGTCAAAGTATCACCTGTTTTGCTTTCGAACCAACTGCACCGTTGCCAATACCGGACAACGATGGAGATATGCAGTTATTGGGCGAAGCTATTGGTAGTTATGTGGCATGGCCCACACATCTTGTTGCCCTCGATAAGGTATATTTAATTAATTGAAATGTATGTTTAATTGATATGTATATTTAATTGTTGATTTTTTTCCGCTCCTAACTTTGATTTCACATTTATATTTAGATGCTGAAAAAGCCTAAAGGGAATGATAAAAAGATTCCCCGAAACGAATCAATTACATCTCCCGCAAAGGTTTGTCACATTTATTCCCTAAGGTTTGTCATTTTTTCAGATTCAATAAACTAACATTTAACCTCATTTTTGTAGATCCAATTAAATAAACCACCCCTAAAGGGAATGATAAAAAGATTCCCCGAAACGAATCAATTACATCTCCCGCAAAGGTTTGTCACATTTATTCCCTAAGGTTTGTCATTTTTTCAGATTCAATAAACTAACATTTAACCTCATTTTTGTAGATCCAATTAAATAAACCACCCGTACAGCCAAAGAAAGCCAGCAAACCTCAAAAATTGGAGGGTAATAGAGCTGGAAAACTACAAAGGCTGGAGGGTAATAAAGCTGCCAAAGTTGCAGCAAGAAAACTGGATCGGGGAAAATCGGTCGTTGCTGCTGCTGCTCCTAAAATAAGTCAACCATGTCTTGCTAAATACGGGGTGTGTCTTGACATCCAAGTAAAACGGAACATGGGCAGCAACGACGATTCGCGCATCATACCCATGAATAAAGCTATATTCGGAGATAAGTATGATGAATTTCTCGAAAAGGAGCACATTTACGAACTTCTCAACCATAGGGAGCTTAGTGCTACTGTCATGAGCTTGTACATAAGGTAAAATATACTTTTAATTGCATTTATTGGTAATTAATTAAATGTATTGGTAATTAACTAAATGTATTTGTAATTAATCTAGTTTAAAATTTTCATTGAAGATTTTTGTATGAGAAGGTTGTGTGCACGCGCAAATTGTCAAATAAATACTCATTCTTGTCTCCGCATAAGCTGTCGATTTGCAAACTCGATCTAGTAAATGTAAAGAATTACATTATAGATATGTTATTAGGAAATATAGAAAATGATAAATTGTTCTTCGCACCATATAATTCAGGGTACGTAATTATATATTATTTATTTATATCTTTTTTAATTGATGAGATTTTAATTTATTAGTTGTGATTAACAAAATTGCTTAACCAAATTTTTGTTGTTGTAGGGCACATTGGGTGCTATTTGCAATCAATGCGGTCTATGAAGTTATATACTATTTGGATCCCTTGCATGACAATTACAACAATCACTCCGAAATAAAGATTGTGTTCGACACGTAAGTAATATTCATTTATTTCTTACATATGTATATAAATAATGTGTTTGTTAATACTATAATAATCACATTTATTCATTCGATAGTGCCTTACAAGTTTTTCAAGCTCAAAGAGGTGCTACAGTGTCGAAGCAAAAGTCTAATAATATCACATAGATCCCAATAAAGGTTTGAAATATATGCCTTTAAATTTTCATTTACAAATATATGCCTTTACGATTAATGCACAAATATTTTATTGACTTATATGTTTTATTTTACAGTGCCCTCGTCAAACAAACAACATCGACTGTGGGTACTACGTATTGCGATTCATGAAGGAGATTGTTGACAAGAATAAAACTATTATCCCAGAAACGGTACGGTATTTTCATTATATGATTTTTATATATAAATTATCTATATATTTGATACTAACTTAATATGTTCAATTTTTATATTGCAGTACTTTGACAATTCCAGTCCATCATATTCTGAGGAAGATCTAATGGAATTAAAGGAAGAATGGTGTCAGTATGTGCTTGAAATGAAAGGGATCTGAAAATTATATGGTAGCTAGTGCATATTATGTATATTATGTTAGTTATTATATGTATATGATCATAGGACACAATATATGAACATGTATATGAATATGTAGTTAATTAGGTTGTACATTAGGTTCAATGTATATGTAGTTAATTAGGTTGTAAATTACAGAGTTACAGAGTTACATATATATTAATTAGGTTGTAAATTAGGTTATATATATGTATCTGAATGTAGTTAATTAGGTTGTAAATTACAGAGTTACAAAGTTACATATATGTTAATTAAGTTACAGAGTTCTGTTTTTTGTCTACTGATTGTGTGAACTGCTTATGGTATTTGAATATATGTTTTGTTGTTGTGTGAACTGATTGTGAACTGATTCTGAATCAAAATAATTTTGGATAAAAAGCTAAAAGACAGCGCTTTCTAAAAAAAATGCCATAAAAAGCTAAAATGCGCTTTTCAAAAATTTACAGCGCTTTTCAAAAAAGTGTTGTAAAATATACACCCAAAAACGTTGTAAAATGCACACCCATAATTCATATATTGGGTGTGCCTTTTACAACGTTTTTTCACAAAAGCACTGTAAAATGTGCACCTATAATGCATATATTGGGTGCACATTTTACTACGCTTATTTGAAAAAGCGTTGTAAAAGGCGCACCCAATATATGAATTATGGATGTGCATTTTACAGCGCTTTTTCAAAAAAGCGTTGTAAAATGTGCATAATAATGCATATTATGTGCGCGCATTTTACAACGCTTTTTTGAAAAAACGCTGTAAAATGTGCATAACAAGCGCGCGTTATATCTACATGTTTTATAGCGCTTTTTTAAAGCGCTGTTGAATCTTTTACAACGCTCGAGGAGCAGTATGTTGCACATGCTGATGATTTTGATGAGCATGTTCAGCAGTCTGGATTCCCCAAAGAACTTGTGGTGACACATGTGTTGAGACAATATGAACACCACGTGGCTCGAAGGCTGTGGGAAGAAGAGGTATATTTTAATTAATTTTTAATTATATTTAATTAATTGTTTATTTTAGTTTATTTAATTAATCTAATTAAGTTTATTTAATTAATTTAATTAAGTTTATTTAATTAAGAGTATTTAATTAATTTAATTATGTTTATTTAATTAATTAATTGTTCTGTAATTACTCGTAGGATCGTGGGTCGTTAAAAATTTTTACTCATGGATTGAAGCTGAAGAAGTTTGCTGAAGTTCCTGTACGAGATTCTGTGCAGTATTGAATTCGAGAATCTGGGCTGCTACATCTGTCTTTAGCTTACCTCACTATGACTGATGCTAGTCTGATACCTGCATTTACTGAAATGTGGCATAGGGAGACCAACTCATTTCATTTTCCATTTGAAAAGATGACCATCACGTTGGACGACGTCGCGACTCTTCTTCACATATCATCCGATGGTATATTTTTTGATGCACATGTGAATATTAACACTAATAATGTTGCAAGAGGTGCACATGAATACTTAGGTGCAATATGGGAGGAAGCACTAGCTAACATTAATTATAATAAATGTGCCCAATATAGATTGCAATAGTTGTGTGCTTTATATAGCCTCTCATTCAAACTAACCAGTTTGAGTGTGCGGCTAGAACATACCTATTGCATTTAGTTGACACCACTATTTTCGCCGCTAAAACACATACACGTGTGTAGACAAAATACGTTAGTTTATTTATTGATTTAGATCGTTGTTGAGACTATTTATGGGGTACCACATCATTGGTTTTCCTCTATGACAAACTAGGAGATTGAGCTGTCCACGCATTACGCCAAAATTAGCATTTTACAGCGTTTTTTTTTACTAAAAATGCTGTTGTAAAATTAACGGAAGATACAACAGTGCTTTTCTGACAAGCGCTTTAGAAAAAGTGTTGTTGTAGGTCATATAGGTCATAGTGTTTACAACGCTTTTTTCTGAAAGCGTTGTTGTAGGGTCAACTAGCGCTCTCACATAATGTTTACAGCGCTGTAAATTATAGCGCTTCCACATTATGTTTACAACGTTTATAGAGAGTTTTGTATATAATATAGCCTTTTAAAGCATTTTGTGGAAAAGCGCTATAAAAGGCTTGTAAAAAAAATAAAATAAAGAGGTCTTTTACAGCGTTTTTTTTTAAAAAGCGTTGTAGTAGGATTTTATATATAATAGAAAACCGCTTCAGTTTCCTCTTCATTACGTAAACTTCATACGCTTGTGTCCTCTTCCTTTTCCACTTCATTCTCTTTCTTATTGTGAACCCTACGAACAATATTACCTTGATACTAACCCTCATTACGTAAACTTCATATGCTTGTTTTCTCTTCATTCTCCTTGTCATTGCAAATCATCTTTGTTTTTGCGAACCCTACTCTCCATTACGTAAACTTCATACGCTCGTTTCTGCGAACCCTACTCTCCATTACGTAAACTTCATACGCTCGTTTCTGCGAACCCTACTCTCCTACGAACTATTTGTATTTCTGCGTTGTTCTTCTTTGTTCGTATTTATATGCCGGAACCCTATTGTTCTTCTGTTTTTTCAGGTATTGTATTTATTAGTTTTTTGTTTCACTAAAATGCATGTTGAACTTATACTGCTACATACTTAGACTACTACATGTTGAACTTGTTGAAGTTATACTGATTTGCATGTTGAACTTGTTGTAGATAAATGGATACCAACAAGAATTTAGATCGTCAAAATGAGGAACTTGTCAACACTAATACTTATGAAAATGAAGTCAAACGTGGTGCAACCATCATGCAAAATGTCATAAAAGCAAGGAGTAGTGGCATAAAATTTGAGGTATACTATACTTTGTTTGCTGTTTATTTTTTAACTTTTTTGAAAGCATGTACTTACTATATGAGTTTATTAGGTTGGATGGAATGAGAGTGGTCAGCCAATTGACCCAAACAGTTCCATGTTTGTAAGTTATATTGGGGTTGTTGTTCGTCAGAATATCTCCATCACAATTGACGATTGGAGAGATAAGATGTTGAAGGATGCGAAAGATATACTGTGGACTGATATACAAGTAACTTTTTTGATCCACTTTTTTGTTACTTATAATTTTTTCCAATGAAATACTTTACTCAAACTATGTCTTTATTTCGTTTGCAGACTGCTTTTGCTGTCGACGAGGTGAGAAAGACTTACGTGTTGAGTGTTGCCGGGAAAATACATCGGGGTTTTAGATCTCACCTCTCAAATTGCTATCTAAAAGATCGTGAAAGAAATATGAATGATGAAGCTCCAAAAATATATAAACATTATATATCAAACGAAGAATGGAGCGCATTTGTAGCAAAACGTTAAGACCCCGCTTTTGTGGTAATTGATTAATTTATTAGCATTTGTATTTTATTATTCATATTCATAGCGTATTTTAAATTTTTACACGATTGTTATTTTTTTATATAGAATATAAGTAAGGCAAATTGCGAGAGGGCAAAATATCCAACGCACCTATACAAAAAATCTCGTATGGGATATGCACGTCTAGAGCAAAAACTTGTAAGTAATTAAACATCACTTTTATATAATGTGGTACATTATAAACTATAGTTTCTAACTAATATTTTGTTTATGATCTTAACGAATAGCTACAACACACCCAATCCAATCAACCGTTGGGTCGTCATATCTTGTGGAAGAAAGCTCGTGTAAATAAAGATGAAGTGGTTGATAACGAAAAGGTTCAAAAAGTAATAGAACTTTGTGTAAGTATATTATCACTTTAATATTTTTTAATGTTGTATTTTAAAAATGATATTGAACTTATCTTTTTAATCCTACGTGTATTTTAGGAGAACCTCGAACAAAGTTCGGAAAATCAAGAGGACAACAAAGCTAGTTGCAGGGACATTCTCGTTAAAGTATTTAATGTTCGTGAATATTCCGGTCGCGTGAGGGGGAAATGATTTGGCGTAACTCCTAAAAGCTATTGTTCACAAGAGAAGCGCCAAAATTCATCTAATGAGGAAGTATTAGAGAAACTCAAATTCCTATCAAAGCAAGTGGCACTCTTGGCGAAGACGAATAAAGACAAGCAACTTCCGGATCAGCTCCAACGTGAAATACAAATGGAGAGTGAAAACACGAGTTGCAACATTGGTCTCAAAAGTCTTCCCAAGGTAATTAATTACTTAACAAAATAAGAAATTCACTCAACCTAATTGTTTCACATACTTATGTATTAACCATTGATTTAAGGTGTCACTCCTTGCGTGTTGTACTTATCCTCCCCTAATCATCGCAAGGTTGGAAAATGAACATTGTACAATACTTTTGGAGAAGTATTGCACAACACACTGATCCCTGCGAGCCATGTCAAAGTATCACCAATTGTTGCTTTCGAACCAAATGCACCGTTCCCTATACCGGACAAGGATGCATATATGAAGTATTTGGGCGAACCAATTGGTAGTTACGTGGCATGGTCCACACATCTTGTTGCCATTGATAAGGTATGTTTAATTAATTGAAATGTATGTTTAATTTATATGTATATTTAATTGCACGATATATGATTATGATTGATTATATTTAATTGTTGATTTTTTTCCGTTGTTAACTTTAATTTCACATTTATTTAGATTCAGACAAAGTCTAAAGGGAACGGTAAGAAGATTCCCATAAACGAGTCAGTCACATCGCCGGAAAAGGTTTGTCACATTTATTCTGTAAGGTTTGTCATTTTTTCAGATTCAATAAACTAACAAACTAATTAACCTCATTTTTTCAGATTCAATCCAATAAACCACCCACACAACAAACCAACTGCCAAAATAAACCAGTTGCCGCACCACAACTGGATGTTCGTGGTAAAAATAAAGCCGGAAAACTTCAAAAGTTGGAGGGTAATAAAGCTGGCAAACTTCAAAAGCTGGAGGGTATTAAAGCTGCCAAAGTTGCTGCTCAAAAATTGGATCGGGGAAAATCAGTTGTTGCTCCTACTCCTAAAATAAGTCATCCATGCCTTGCTCGATATGGGTCGTGTCTTGACATACAGGTAAAAACGAATATGGGCAGCAACAACGGTTCACGAATCATAAGCATGGATAAAGCTAGATTCGGAGATGAGTATGAAGAACTACTTGAAAAAGAGCACATATACGAACTTCTCGACCATAAGGAGCTGAGTGATACTGTCATCCGTTTATAGATTAGGTAAAAATTACTTGTAATTGCATTTATTGGTAATTAATTTAATTTATTGGTAATTAATCTAATTTAAAATTTTCATTGAAGGTTTTTGTATGAGAAGTTGGTATGCACGCGCAGATTGTCAAATAGATTTTCATTCTTGTCTCCGCATAAGTTTTCGATGTTTAAACTCGATCCAGTGAATATAAAGAAATGTGTTGTAGATATTCTCTTAGGAAATAGAGAGAATGATAAGTTGTTACTTGCACCATATAATTCAGGGCACATAATTATATATTCTTTTTATTTATATTTTTTTTAATTTATGAGATCTTAATTTATTAGTTGTGTAAACAAAATCGCAAATCAATTTTTTGTTGTTGTCGGGCACATTGGGTGCTATTTGCAATCAATGCGACCTCTGAAGTTATATATGTTGGATTTTGATCCTTTGATTCCTAATTTTGACATAATTAATAATTCAACAATGTTCATACAATACATGATAAATCTAATATTTGAATTGAGCAAGATTTCAGGAACAACAATCAAATCCTACACACTTGGAACAGGTTGCTTGAAACACAAGAAATCAACAAAAAGTTGACTTTTGACTAAAGCAAATCGATTGGGAAATCGATTTCATAACAAAGGTGTAAGGAAACACAACTTTTTGTGTTGGTATAATCGATTGGGCAATCGACTGACTGAATTAGAAATTGAAAATGCACAAGTCAGTGGCACCCCAGTTTTGAGGGTAATCGATTGACAAATCGATTATACAATTCACAAAGTAAACCTGATTGAAATAAATCGATTGGGAAATCGATTGGATAAGTCACAGTGGAAACCCAGTTTTAAGGGTAATCGATTGGCAAATCGATTACTTAAAAATCACTTGCAAAATAACTTTTCCTGTGACATACAAATCGATTGGACAATCTATGTTGTAATATTTCAATCAAGTTAAATTTGGTTGAAATCGATTGGGAAATCGATTGAACCAAATCCCAGGTAAGAACGTTTTCAGAAAAATACATACAAATCGATTGGCACGTCGATTAGTATCAAAATAGCTGAGTCACTGACTTAAACTCAATCGATTGGCAAATCGATTGACAAAACCTTTTGAAAACCCAGTGAACTCTGAGCGTGTGACCAAATCGATTTTAAGTATTTGTTAATCGATTATGAAGATTTGATAAATCGATTATGGAATCGATTGATATGTGTTTCAGTTTGAACATAACATCTGCAATCGATTACGAAATCGATTCATATCAGTCTTAACATAATCACTGAGAAATGTTGTTTAAAGAATCGATTGGTAAATCGATTGGGTTATATAGTTTCAAGATTCAAGAAAAACAAGACACACGATAATCGATTGGCAAATCGATTAGACTGGTTTATCACTTTACGAAATCGATTGGTAAATCGATTGATTAATGTGTTTTTCAGAAACTATATAAACTGTCTTCAATCTGTCTTTCAATACAATGAATGATAATAACAATGATATCAATCTGAAATATACATTGAATATTCTTGATACACAATAACACTTGGTTAATACATTGAGATTACTTTTTCAGATCAAATAGAAAAAGAGGATTATCCACAATCAAAAAGATAGTTGGAAAAGTGATCTTGAAAGGAAAGGATTCTCAAAAACAAATCTTTGATATCCAGAATTGTGAGAAGCCATTTTGACCAAGATTGAAGACTACTTTTTGTTCTTTCTGTATTCTGTTTGTAATAATTCTTTGAAACAAAAACAAGGCGAGAAAATCCAGCTAGAAACTGGTGACTACTTTCTTGGGTGAGAGTGCTCAACAAGAAAGAGTTGTACTTTGATTCTGTGATAGGTTGCTGAGTATCTACAAGGATCAGAGGGTGATCAATAGGAAAGAGATCATTAAGATAGATAGGTTTCGGGGAGGAAACTGGACAATCTGTAATTGATTCTTTCTATTGGAGAAGAAAATCTGAAATCCGTTTGGATTTGCAGGACTGGATGTAGGTTGTCAAGTGGACAACTGAACCAGTATAAATCCTTGGTGCAATCTTCTCTAACCCTTATCTCCTTTGATTTACTATCTTGATATATTTGTATATGTGATTAAAATTAGATGCATGTTAAACATATTCTGTTATAAGTAATATTGTTTAATCTGATAATTTGACTTGTATGCATCTTGATTAATCTCACATCAATCTAATAAAACTTGCTAATCTTGTATGCCACAATTTAATTTCCGCTGTGTGTATGAAATTGATTTAATTTCATAAAGAACTGATACATTCTGATATATTCCGCTTATTACGAGGTCATATATACCAACAATATACTATTTAGATCCCTTGCACGGCCGTTACAACAATCACTCCGATATAAAGACAATGTTCGACACATAAGTAATATTCATTTATTTCTTACATATATATATATGATGTGTTTGTTAATGCTATAATAATCACATTTATTTATTCGATAGTGCTTTACAAGGTTTTCGAGCTCAAAGAGGTGCTACAGTGTCGAAGCAAAAGTCAAATAACATCACATAGATTCCGATAAAGGTTTTAAATATATGCCTTTAAAATTTCATTTACAATCAATGCTAAAAAATTTATTGACTTATATGTTTTATTTTATAGTCCCCTCGTCAAACTAACAACATCAACTGTGGGTACTATATATTGCGATTCATTAAGGAGATTGTTGATATGAATCAAACTATAATCCCATAAACGGTACGGTATTTTCATTATTTGATTTTCATATATAAACTATGTATACATTTGATTCTAACTTATTTATGTTCAATTTTTATATCGCACAATACTTTGACAATTCTAGTTCATCATACTCTGAAAGAAATCTAATTGAAATAAAGGAAGACTGGTGTCAGTATGTGATTGAAATGAAAATTATTTGATTTGTTGGGAAATGGCATGCTGCAAGGGATAGTTATATGAATATATGGTAGTTCTGTTATGTGTAGTTTTGATAGTTATATGTATATGAATAGGGCACATTTGAAAAGTTGTGAATATGTAGTTATATGAATATGTATATAGTTTTGTGTTGTTGTCAATATGTGAATATGTATATGAATATGTTGTGAACTGATTGTGTAAATATGTAAAGTTATAAAGTTATATAGTTCTGTTGTTGTGTACTGATTGTGAAATGATTGTGTGAACTGATTGTGAACTAATTCTGGATGAAAATGATTTTGGAAAAAAAAATTAAAAGACAGCGCTTTCTAAAAAAATGCCATCGAAAACCAAAAAGCGCTTTTAAAAAATTCCATTTAAGAATATACATTTTACAGCACTTTTTCAAAAAAGCGATGTAATAGGTACATAATAATGCATCTATTGTTTGCACCTTTTACAGCGCTTTTTCAAAAAGCGTTGTAATAAGTGCATAATAATGCATCTATTGAATGCACATTTTACAACGCGTTTTCAGAAAAAGCGTTGTTATAAGTGCATAATAATGCATCTATTGAATGCACCTTTTACAACGTTTTGTCCAAAAAGCGTTGTAAAACGAGTATAACAAGTATAACAAGCGTGCAATATATCTATCTATTTTATAGCGTTTTTTTATTTTAAAAAATGTTGTTGTATCTTTTTACAATGCTAGATACTACAGCGCTTATTTTTTTGAAAAAGTGTTGTAAATGACTTAAAAAAAGCGCTGTAAAATAGGTTTTTTCGCGTAGTGTTAGGAATTTCTCAAAAGGTGTTTATTAAAAGGAAAGGAGGAAATATTATATAAATTTATGAGGAAATTGATTTAAGAATTAAATTTGAAGTTAGATATTTATGTCACATAAAATTGAAAAGTTTACTTTAAAGAATATTAGTATATCAATCATAAAAATAATTATTATAAATTAAAGTACAAATATTTTATTATAATAATATTTGTACATTGATATTATATTTCGTAAGTGGGATGACAATAAGCAAAAATTATTTTTAAAAATATGTGTAATTCATCATTGTTTTATACAATTTAATATTTACTTTTAAACTTTTTTGTTAAAATTGATTTTATATTATGTTCATATTATGTATAGTGATGAATATAGTCTATATATGTGACATTTTGACATGGTTATTTTGTGATAGAGAAGTTATAGTTAAACACTTGTTTAAGTATTTTGAGAGAAAAAATTCTTGTATTGATCATTTAACTATCATTCTTTATTAAGTGAGCGAATCATTCCAATCAATTATCTAAAACTGAGAAACAAATATATTTTTTTACAACCACTACGCCAAAAATGACATTTTATAGCGCTTATTAAATACAAACGCTGTTGTATAATATTTTAAAAATAACGGAGGATACAACAACGCTTTTTTGACAAGCGTTGTTGTAGGGTCTTATAGGGTCACATAGCGTTTGCACATAATGTTTACAAGGCTTTTACAGCGCTTTTTCAAAAACGCTGTAAACTGAAGCGCCCTCACATAATGTTTTACAGCGCTTTTGGAGCGTTTTAAACACAAGCGCTGTAAAATATAGCGCTCCCACCTTATGTTACATAGCTTTTAAAACGCTTTTTTGACAAGCGCTGTAAAAGACTTGCGCTTTCACATAATTAAATGACCTATTAGGGCGCTTTTTATACAAGCGCTGTAAAAAACTTGCGCTTTCACATAATTAAAGAACCTATTAGAGCGCTTATTATACAAGCGCTGTAAAATCATTCACTTTAAATAAATAAAAACAAATTTAATACATTGTCCTAACCCTACGAACTCTCATCTCCTCTACTCTATGAACCATCCTCTCCTCTACTGTGCGCCCATCTATTGCTCTTCCTTTAAAAAAAATTGGATACGTTGTCGCAGGTACTATATTTATTAATTTGTTGTTGTCACTAAAACTAATAAATTGTTACATAATAAATCATATAAAATCTATTCTCTTTTGAAATTTGTTGATCTGTTCTGTTTTGAAATCAGACTTGGACCTTGGTTTCCATTTTCCAATATTAGATATGTGTACTATATATTGGTATAATGTTATCAGTAGCTTATTATTTGTGTAACTGCATTTGTGACACCCTAAACTCCAAAATAATATATAATAATTCATACAAGAATTGTTAAAATTTTAATTCGCAGCGGATAAGGAAAATTTGTTTTCAAGAAAATAAAAACTGTTATAACTAATTTAAGATATCACAATTCTCAAAATTAAAAAGAAATAATTTAAAATTTTTCCACTCATAAAACAATGCAATTTCCATAAACTTGATTTAACTATAATTTCTTATTTCCAAAAGTTTACTTGTACTTATAAGATTTTCATCTAAAAAGTTTTTTCTAATTAAATAAATAAAAATACACTTATGACTCTCATTCCCGGTATCACCTATTAGATCTGGGCTTCTCCCAAACCTGAACTTCAAGACTCATTAACTTGTAATAACTGCGATTTCGCAAACGCAGGGCAAGCCAGTCAAACACAAACAACGAATGAGGTGAGTTTCGAAATCATGTTAATAGTATAATATAAGTAAGAAGAACTCGCAGATAATCATAATAGAACCATATCATTACACAAACATTCCATCAAGAAAATATCACATTAAAAAGTCAAAATCACTAAAGGAAAATCAACAAATTTCACTATAACATCAAATCGTCTAAGAGAAATTATCACCACTCACGATACATATTAATCACAACAAAACAATCACAATAAAATGCAATGCTATGCATGAGCTTGGACTCTACTTCACAATGTGATACCATTCTAACTCTGAAGTACTTGGTTAGGAGGCTTGATACTATGCCACCATCTTGGTGGATGAACAATTCAAATTGGCTATGTCCTCATAGATCCCCTCAACTCAACCTGAGACACATATACGTGACAGTCGAGGTAAATGTGTGTTGCGTGGTAGCTCTTGACATTTGGAGTGCTACCTCCAAGTCACCTAGGAATTCCCCACCCGAATACCTCCAAGGTCTAACAATCTTGCCTTAAGGCTCGACAGCAGACCGCCACGATCAGACTAATTCAGTTGTACTTCCCTGGAATCACTAGGCTTGTCAGGCCTTATCTATATGATGACAAAATAATCTCCACTTCACAAATTCACAATATTTATTTTCTCCCCTCGTTGGTATATGACACTCCATTAAAACTGTCATCTCAAACACAAATTGAAATCACCATTATTTCATCAACTATAGAGTTAATTCATTATTCTCATCACGGTTTAGAACATCACTATCATTAATCATACATCATCATCATCACATAAACTCATTACAAATTTATAGCATCACTATCATCAATCAAATTTGAGTTGTTAAAAATCTAGAAAATTATGTTTAATTGACTAGTTAAGTGAATGAAATAACGTACTCAAATTTGAGCGAAAATGAATAAAGTTTTCTGGAACAGTTATCGATCATCGGTGTCAAACGATAGGGTTCACACATGAGTCAAACCCATTGGTCCCTTTATTTATGTTTTTGTTTTACTATTATTATTTTTATTTTGCTAAAACAAAATTAATAATTATTTAATCTCCTTTTTAATATTCCTCCAAACACAGTTTTCCAAACATTACTAATATTTTATAAATTTGAGTAATTAAAATAATCAATATAAAAAAACATATTAATAATAATTGAAACTCTCACATTCAAGATAATCTCTACAATTATACTTATTTCTCAAAATACTCACATTATAATAATACCAGCATATTAGAAAATCGTCAAAATTATAAAATAAATAAATATAACATTAATACTTTATATTAATTACTAAATCATAATAAATATATATAAAATCACATTGTCATAACAAGTATATAAAAATAAACGAAATCAAACACAATATCAATTCTATCTCAAGATGATTATTTATAAAAAAAATAACTAAAAATAGAAAATAGTTAGAAATAATTGAAATATAACTATGTGCATGCTTAATATCAATCAAACGCGCAGAAAAATATTACATTAATTTGGTACGAGTATATACATGTAAAATCTTCTAAGATCTCATTCATTAAAATATTACACTAAAATACTATTTAGAAAAATATATAAAATATAATATTTATTATTTAGATTGCTCATGTAGTTCAATATGTATAAAAGTAGCACATAATCTAAAGCACTCATATATATTTATGTAGTTCAATATGTACAAGTTGCATTCTTCCCAAATACCTTGAATTACAAAGCACCTTGACCCTACAAGCCAAGTCTTCTCCTAACAACCTGACAACCCCAGATTGAAGAAGGAACTAAACCACTATCGAGTTGGATATAAAAGGTTGGAACTTGAGTAGTTGCTTTTAACAAAGCTAATAATAATAATAATAATTTTCACACTCTAAGAAAAGAACACTCAAAAATTATTTTTAACTTGAACAAGTGTTTCTCTCTTTGAACTCTAAGACTACTCTTTTATGCTTTTCGAAGATTTTATTCTTCAGCCTTAAGTATCTATTTATAGTTAAAATTTAGGCTTCAACTTAGTTCTTGTTTAATTCTGAATTGTATTTTCTTCATATTGCATTTGTAAATTCTTCAAATTGATTATGTTCGTATTTTGATCAGATTGTGTTTGTAAATTCTTCAGATTTATTATGTTCATAAGTTGCTGTAGATAAATCTTTTTCAAATTTTCTACAAATCTTAACCATATCTTATTTCATACTCTTTGAAGTTAAATATATTGTTCTCAAAAAATATTTTTGTTATCATAAAAACTCTAAGTGTAAAATGAACTTGGTTCCAACAGGATCCCTTTTATTGGAACCAATAGCTTTCCTCACCCCCTAACTAAGGAGTTATACTACTTCTAGAGCTCTTGTCTTAACTCAACCAGGTGAAGGTTTGTACCACATGCAAGGACTTGGGTAATACCTCCCAATCTTTTAAGAACACGCTTTTTACTTACAAAGGTATTACCAAATGTATGACGATTCTAAAAGCGCAACGTAGATGTTAGATTTTTTATATTAGAGGATCAATCATTAGAGTTAATTTGATGATGTCTAACCTGGTTATGAAAGTCATGATGTTCAAGTCATGCACCAACAAATTTAAAGTAGTTACGTCGGGGAGGAAGTTGACCATTACGTGCGACTGAAGCTAAATGCCATGGTGATTAGAGGAGGAGATATGAATATGAATAACTGAACTATTTGAGAAGAGTTCGTGCTACAAGGTATTACAAAGAACCCTGTCAAGTCTCTCTTGCAATTGGTCGTGCATCCAGGTGAAATGATGGTCAAAGCAGCCAAGATCAATTTGATTGAAGTCCTTAATACAATTAGCAAAGGTAGTTGCAGAGGTATGATTCATGCAGAGGTATGATTCATGGGAGCACCACCTGATTTTTCATGAGCTGCAAGGATATTGTTGAAATCTCTATCAATACACCAAAGGCTAGTTATAATTGAGGATAAGTCACGTATTTCCAATCTAAAACCAGGGTGAGGGCTAGCATAAACAAAAGATAAATACCAAAATGATGAGGTTCAATCATTAACCTTGATAGGTATACAATATTTAGATAAAGAGATAATTTAGATGTTTGAACAATAGGATCGCCACAGACACCAAATCCCACCCGAGAAGCTATTAGCATCAATTTTAAAGCTATTGAGGAATCCAATTTTAAAATGATGTCATCAACCCTAGTTCCACTATTACGAGGTTCAAAAAGCATAACAAAGTCAAGATTGTGCATATTTACATAATCTTTAAAAAGGATGGGAAAATTGTGGTATGATAAACTCATTTTTTGTAGGATTTTAAGAGAATATATATAATCTATTTTAAGATAAATTACAACCTAATAATCTTTATAGTTTTAATTCTTACTTATTCTTATTTTGCAGAATTAATATTGAGAAGAAACATAATACAAATTAGTTCAACATAATGAATTCCAATTGTACAAAGAACCTATTTGAAGGCTTTATATGTTAGATTCTATATATTTTGATGTAAGTCAAATATGAGAACCAAATATAAATCAAAATAAATAAATAATGTATTGTATATTATTTATTATCTATACAATATAATAAAACAAACGTGATATTTTGGCAAGTTTGACAAGTTTCACTTAATTAGAGTGTTTAAGCAAATATAAAGTTTTTATTAATAGAAAGAAAAAAAAAACACATCGTGCAGAAACTTCCATTACATCACGATAATTTTTTAAGGCATGCATTTGAGAATTTATTGACCAAATAAAAAATAAGAAGTAAATTTATTGTACCTTAGTTTATTGAGAGAAAAAAAAAAACATTTTTTATTGAGAGTTGAAATTTTATTTATGAATTAAAAAAAATACAATCAATTACACCATGATTTAACAATTTTGTTTTTTTTTAAAGGAATGATTTTCAAACACTACTAAACCACTGCTTTATATTTTTACTCAAGATTATATAAATTTTATTAAAAAATTATTTTATTGTACGAATTGTTGTTTTTGTGCTCATACTTTTCTTTTTTTCGTCGTCATATGTTAATCATCCATAATCTCTCATTTTCTCTTATACATATCATTCATATTCTCTCATCTATATACAATTCCCTTTTAATTTTCTTTTATCAAATATATCTTAGTCATGTGTTTATCTTTCTGTGGTTTTTGAAGATAAAAAAAAAAAAAAAAACATATTATGTTGATTCAATTTCTCTAAAAAAGGGGTCGTGGAATTTGGTTGTTAAGTTGTGATGTGGTTTCTGTCTGATGTGAGACATAAATTTTATACGACGAAAATGGTATTGAGGGATGACAGTTTAATTCTTTCTTTTATGCATTTAAAGTTTTAAATTATACACATATATTAATTTAACAGATTTGTGTTTCATAGAGTGATAAAATTCAAGCAACAGTGCGAAAAAAGTTCTTATTCTCAATTTGATACTAATATTCGCGATGAGCATATAAAACAATCGGACACCAATTTAAATGGAACATTAGAAATCAGTTTGGTCACGGCCACAACTCATTCATTTCATTCCCAGAATTTTGAAATGTTTGACATCAATTATTGGTAAATTTATTTCAATTTGTCATTGTTATTTTATTTTAGTTATTCACAATTTAATCAGTATTTTTTTCTTTTAAGTAAACGTGTCATGATAGTTTTAGAGTTTTAGTTGGAGTGGGACAAGACAATGTATGAAAGGAAGGATGTAGTATAAAATTTAAAGTTAACAGAAATAAGGATATTTTGCCACGATACAATGAAACAAACTTTATATGAATTGTTAAAGGTCATGTATTTGATGAATAATAAAAATAAAAAATCATTATTAAGTTATTACTCATCTTTAAAGTTACTAATTTATTTAATATGTACATGTCCGTTATTTTAAAAATTTCTATTTGGTTTAATCTAATTATTTTATTTTTCAATAATCATTGTTTTTATTTGTTTAAAATTAAATAATATTTTATAATAAATTTTTTGGAAGGAAAAAAATTATTTAAAGAATTAAAAAAATAAGGCAAAGATCAAAGACGATGTTGCAGTCATGCATTAAAAATTCTTATTTCGAAGGAAAACGATGCTCACACCACATATGTGTGTAGAACTAAATTTTCAATAATTTCTATAAAAAAAAATCTATTATACGGGTAAATTTTTTTTATTTTAAGTTGTTTATGTTTATTGGATGGGATTAATGTCATTACTAATAAAATTTATGAGAAATATTATCTATAAATCAATATAATAATTTATTTATCAAAATCATAATTGTTTGCTTGCACTATTTACACATTAGTATTATATAGGCTGAATGATGGGTAAAGGGACCAAATTACTGAGGGTTATGGCCCAACTAAAAAGCAATTCAAGGAGGAGAATTGAGAGTATGAAAAAATGAGAAATGTATTGTGCACCCCCACAGTTTTACCTGCCACCCCCCCATAATTTTTTATTGACCAATCTACCCTTTTTACTTTATATAAAATTTATCAGTAAATTTACTACACTCTTTTCTCACCCCCACTTTCAAAAGTTTTTCAAAAAAATTCTATTATTCGAAAGTTTCAAACTTTCGAAACAATCAGAGGTTAGATTTCAACAACACTTTCGAACCTTTTGTGAAAAATCCAAAGATTCGAAATGCAATTTTCCCAGAAATCACAAAACATTCGAAACATTGCTTAAGTATGAAAGCTTCGAAGCATGCATTTGATGAAAAATTCGAAACTTTACTTAAGTATGAAAGCTTCGAAGCATGAATTTGATTAAACATTCGAAGATTTGGTTAAATCTGAAACTTTCGAGGTTTAGTGTGTTGAAACTTTCGAAGCTTTGGTTCAATTCGAAACTTTCGAAACCCAAATAACATTTCGAAACTTTGGTTGAAGCTTAAAGTTCCGAAACCTAGTTTTCCAGCAATTTCGAAAGTTTACATCAATGTCAAAGTTTCGAAACTTTCAATTTTTTTTTTTAAATTTATCATTATTAAGTTCCGAAAGTTTTTTTCCAGCAATTTCGAAAGTTTAGAGCAATGCAAAAGTTTCGAAATTTTGATTTTTTTTTTTAAAAATTTATCATTATTTATATATATTATTTTTTATATTTATTATTATTTATATTTATTACTATTTTTGAAAACAGGTATGAGTAGAGTTGAGGTTCCTGCCTCAAGAAATATAATAGATTCTATGGACAAATTCATTACCGATCAGGTATTAATATTACTGATAATCTATCACGGATAAATTTTTTATTATAACTATATATTTGATGTTTTATTTGAAACATATTTTGTAGGTATTTCCTTCACGAGAATCTGTGTTTGAATGGGCAAAAACCATTGGAAGAGAAAATGGAATTTTGATTGTCATCATTCGTTCAGATAAAGCAACCGGAAAGAGGGGAAGAAAAGACAAATTGATTTTGGGATGCGAAAGAGGTGGAAGATATAAATCAAAATCAAAATCAACAGTGACTTGTTCTCATAAGGAAAATTGTCCGTTTACTCTCAGATGTATACCCTTAAGTGTCGGTGAAGGATGGAAAATTAGTGTTCGTTGTGGAACACATAATCATGATCTACTTGATACTGTAACTGGTCATTCTTATTTGGGGCGTTTAAATGAAGAAGAGAGGAAATTTGTCAATGACATGACAAAGTATAAGCTTGCCCCCAGATTCATCCTAAATGCTTTGAAAGAGAGAAATAAAGCTAATCTGACAATTCCAAGTCAAATATATAAAGCAAGGAGTACTTATCGATCATCGTTGAGAGGTCCGTATACAGAAATGCAGCATCTGTTGAAGTTAATACAACAAGAAAATTATGTGTATTGGACAAGAAGACGGGAGAATTCTGATGTTTTGAGAGATATATTTTGGACACATACTGATTGTATAAAGTTGTTAAACACGTTTCATTTTGTTTTGATATGTGATAGCACATACAAAACAAACAGATATCGGTTACCATTACTTGAAATTGTCGGTGTCACATCTACTAGTTTGACATTTTCTGTTGGGTTTGCTTATTTGGAACAAGAGCGACAAGATAACTTCATCTGGGCATTTGAAAAGGTACGACAGTTGTTCAAATCTGAGACTTTAATTTCTAAAGTTATTGTGACTGATAGAGATCTTGCCATGATGAATGCGATTAGTGTTGTGTTTCCTACTTCAATACATTTGCTATGTCATTTTCATATTGAAAAAAATGTTGGGGCAAGATGCAAACAATATGTGAAAAAAGATAGGCAAGAAGAAGTAATGGATTTATGGAAAAAAATTGTATATTCAAGTAGTGTAGAGGAGTATGATCATCACCTGCAACATTTTGAGCTAGTGTGTGCCGATATTATTCTTTTTGTTGATTATGTGAAAGATTCGTGGTTAACACCTTACAAAGAAAGGTTTGTCAATGTTTGGACCAATAGAGTGATGCATTTGGGGAACACAACATCTAACAGGTATTTTTAAATTTGATTTGTTTGTTTTAGAAAATATGATTTACTAGTTTGTGATTTATTTTAATTTGTATTATTTAATTTATTTGTAGAGTTGAGTCTGCCCATTGGAGATTGAAAAACATGCTGCAAACTAGTTTGGGTGATTTGTGTAAAAGTTGGGATGCTGTGAATATGATGTTGAAGAACCAAATATGTATCATTCAATATTCTTTTCAGAAAACCAGCAAGGATGTTGAGCACGGGTGTAATTCATCATTCTTTCAAAGTCTACATCATTGTGTATCAAGGAAATGTTTTAAAAAAATTGACAAACAGTTGCAGAGAGTGAAGATTGTAGGTACTGACAAAACAATATGTGGTTGCTCAATCAGAACAACTCATGGATTACCATGTGCTTGTGAGTTGGCAAAGTTGCAGATATCTGGTAATGTTATCCCTTTAGATAGCATTCATGTTTTTTGGAGAACGTTAAGCCTTGAGAATTTTCTTGAGGATGAAGAATCTTTATCAGATTATGACTTTTCAGAAGAGTTAGAAGCAATGAAAGCGTACATGAAGAAACACGATATTGTAAGTCAAAGGATATTCAGGGATAAGGTGCGTGAAGTTGTATTTCCACATACAACATCAATACTTGCACCACCAGAGAAGGTGAGAACCAAGGGAGCAAGTAAAAAGAAGAAAGAATTTGATACTCCTCGTGATCCGTCATATTGGGAGTATGTTGATGCCTCTCAAGAATCTGCAAAACAACCATCTCAACGTTCTGCAAGGCAACCATCTCATTCGTCACAGTATTCTGCAAAACAACCATTTTACACACATTTTCCTACTCTTATAC
>NC_021164.2:53005623-53042242 GCF_000331145.2 Cicer arietinum | reverse complement strand
CATCATCTGACTCATCAGCATCAGGATGTGCAGAAGTATCAGGAATATCATCGGCGGTCTGCTCCATCTGTGGCGGCTGAGGGACATCCTCCTCCATATGTGCATGCTCGGTGGAGTCAACATCATCGTCCTGGACCTCCTCCTGTTGTCTTCGACGACGCTGCCTAATAGGACGATTTGCTTCGTTGCGTCGTCTGTTTGATGTTGTTGGTGGAATTCTCTCTACATCATCACGTCTGTCACCTATGATGTTACGAATAATCTGACCAAAGGCACCTCTCATTCTAGGCACTGCAATATATCAATATACCAATATTAAAAACAAATGAAAATTTTTTTTAAAAAAATCCAAATAACATTTCGAAAGTTTTACTGGGAAACCAAACTTTCGAAACTTTTCAGCAATCTCAAAGTTCTGAAGCTCAATATTTCGAATCTTTCAGAAATGCTCGAATCTTTTACATTTCGAATATTTCACCTTCAACGAAACCTTCGAAACTTTTGAACTTCGAATGTTTCAAGTTCAAGGAAAGGTTCGAAAGGTTGAACATTTCTGGAAAAAACGTGCTTCGAAGGTTTGACATTCATAGAAAGTTTCGAATGTCTGGAAAAAGCTGGAAAAAGAAAGGCTTTGAAAGTTTAAGATTCAAGGAAAGGTTCGAAGGTTTGGAAAAATCTGGAAAAACACGGCTTCGAAAGTTTAACATTCAAGGAAAGGTTCAAAGGTTTGGAAAAATCTGGAAAAAAAAGGCTTCGAATGTTTAACATTCAAGGAAAGGTTCGAAAATTCCTTACTTTTTCACTTCGAATGTGTGAAAGGTTCGAATATTTGGTAGGGTGGGAGAATCGGATGTTTCAGAGTTTCGAACAAATGGGGAAAAAAAGGAAAGTTAATTTTTTATAGGATTTTATAGTCAAAATTAGGGGCAGTATGGTCTTTTACTTATAGTTGGGGGGGTGCGCAGTACAATTCTCTGAAAAAATTCATCACGGCCGCACATCACATGAAATCAAAAAACAAAAATAAAAAAGAGAGAGAATTAAGTGACGCACGAGGAAGAACCGCACACACGGGGCTTATGGTAGGGTTGTGCAAAAAAATCCGGTTACAAGACTCAAATCCATAATCGGATCCAAATCTATTTTAAATATCTGGTTAAAATCATACGGTTATAATTCGGTTAATTTATAAACCAGTTGGATAACCACTTATGTTTTATATTTGGATTTGGTTTTTATCCATTACTAATATTTTGTTAATTTTGAGATTTTATTTCTTGAAATTTTTTTGAATTTCTTTTTTCGAAAATATATCAGAAAAAAAATAAATAAATAAAAACTTTTTTTTCTCAAAAAAATTATAAATCGAATTTTTTCTCGAAAAATTTAGTGAGAATTTTTTTTAAAATTTTTTGAAAAAATTGAATTTTAAATAACCGATTTTTAAAATATGAATAAATGATTTTTTAAAAAATAATCAAATTTTAACTGATTTTGAAAAAAAAATCGATTTTAAAATTAAAATTTTCAAAACAAGTTGCTTAATTATAAACCGATTATTTAACCATAACTAATTTTACAATTGATTTTATAACCGGTTTTAAACCAAATAATGGATTTGATTATATCTAAATCTATATATTGATTTTAAAATGAATATGGTTTGGTTTTTTAAAAAAACCAACCATGAACAACCCTAGCTTACGGTTAAAGAAGAAGAAAAGAAATAACAAAATGGCGGAGATTATTTCTACAAATTTGGAGTAAAAATTATTTTCTCTATGAATTTTTATTCTTCTCATTAATTTAATAAATACCATTATTTTTATTTTTATTATAATAGTAATTAATTAAACTCCCTTTTAGAGTTGTTAATAGATTTCAATATATTTTATTATATTTTATTTATCTATTCTAATTTTATTTTAATCTTTTTATTATTCAATTAATTTTTTCTATTACTCTAATCAAATTAATTAGTTGTTGACAATCGTACTACAAATAATTGGAGGATCTATAGGAGAATTAAGATAATAAATTATTGTATGACTAAACTTAAATTTAGTCTTCCAATCATTCAACTTTTTATGCTTTATAATTTTATTGAATTTAAATTATTTGCATGATCAAACAAATGATTAACTTAGGAAAAAATAACATTAATCACGAATGACCAAACAGTCGAAAAGTATTAGATTCACAGGTAATTAAAGTTTCAAGTGAAAATGTGAGCCTATGCTTCTCTACATTGATTAACACCTTTATGTTTTAATTCGTAATTATTTTCTATTTGTTTATTTAGTTACCGTAACAATTCAACTATTATTGCTAGTTTAAATAATAAATAATTTGAATTAGTTTGATACTTTCTAATTAATCTTTGTAGATATGATAATCTTTTATACTACTTCTGTGATAGAGTATATTTACTCTAAGTGTGTTTTTAATGTAACACTGCCACCAGCAACACGACAATTCCACGATAGGTATTCATGTGGAACATATTGGATTAGGAGTCGCAGCAGGCCCTTTAGGTTAAGGGAACAACTATGCACTATTAGTACTTTTAAACTCTATAGTTTCAATCGGAATATGTTGGAGATTAGCATTAATTGCATCTCATTTTGCTCAACATTTCTCGGCTAATGCTAAAGATTCTGCATTGAGCACAACCCCCTAGGTGATGGAGGATCGCTCCAAAAATTTACTTGTACCAACACCCTCAATTTGTTGTTCTTGAAGGTGTCTCATTATTCTAATATAAGGTACTCATTTTCCTTACTTTTTTTGACTTTCATGAGTATTTTCTCGCTGACCAGTAATTCTATGCCAACTTATTTGATAGGTTGTGAAAGTTTTTACTTTCGGTTAAGTTACCAACTTTTTGCTGAGTTGACTTCTGGGTTATGGATAATTTATAGCTCATGTTAGAATCCACTTTAATATTAGTGGGGTGTTTATTAGTTTGACTCAGCTCTACATGGTCAAAGTTATTTATTTTTAGAGAGAGTCAAATCTATTCTTGTTATCTCCTATATTTTTGTAAGAGATTTCCTCTTTTTTTTTTTAGTAATTGTGTTTCTTTTCTTGAATTGTGTAGCGAGGTGGATGTTTGACCAACATCCAAGGAACCAAGCAAGATTCCTCATAGACGTCTTTTGTAATTACATTTGATATCTCCTCCCTAGATTATGCAGTCTCTTTTGGGGAATTAGAAACATTGTAGGGCCAGGTAGGGTATACAGTGTCAGGTCTTCTCCCTATGTTTTCCCTAGAGCAAGCGGTTTTGGCATCATAGTTGTTTCTTCACACTCTGTACAACTTTCAATCTTATGTCCATATTTACCACAATTGATGCACATACACATGCAAACTTGCCTCTCGGATGAATAGATGTCATTTTGTCAATTTTCAGCATAATGCCTAGCGCTACTTCAATGCGATTGAGAAACTCTGCGTTGTATAACTCTAGAGGAAGCCTTGGTATATGAATCCAAACAATATCTTTTTTTAAAACATCAACGTTTTTGGAGAAACATGTGTGAGCATCTTTTGACAATAAGGTAGTGATATGCCACTAACCATGGCCCTTCGTAAAAAGTGTTGACATAGTTTTCCTCATCCTTGAAGTATACAAGAAAATGCACATCGATCATGTCAATAATATGAATAGCACCATTCTTTGTCGACTTTCGTTTAAGGTTGTTTTCCAAAACTTTAAAATTAACTTTATTTCCCATAAGTTTGACCACCAGCATTTTCTTCCAAGGGTAGCCCCATCTATCCCATTTTTCATCAGCAAGAAAAATATGTGTGCGCTTTGTAAGGAGAAGAAAAATATTTTGGGTCAACGAAAGCATTCAGGATAACTTTACATTGAACTTTATCTCTAAAGATATTTAGTAGTTTTTCGTTGTAAGAGGTGGTACGTATAGTATTATTTTTTGGGTCATTTATTTTTATATTACTACGATGAAGGAGATCGTCTTTCTCTTTGAAAGGTGTAGTTTCAGAATTTTATATAAAGTAAACTCTAAGAGAGTTCACCATATTCTTTTTCATGTGTTCACTTCCTCAATGTTTTGAAATAACACTTACCTTCGTATAAATATTTTATTTTAAAAATTTCTTTACATCATTAGCACATCACAATCATTCATAATTATGATATTAAAAGTAGTTTTGAACAAAATTAAATATATCTATGATCAAACAATTCTAATTAATTGATAGTATAATTTTTTTACACTTACTGTATCTATAAATTAAATTCTAAATTGTTTTAATATAAATCAAGCGTTAAAACATATTTCTGTCTGTAATACTCAGATTTTCAAAAGAAAACCACATTATGCAATCTCCATTATGTAATCCACTGTATAAGGAATTGTTATAGAGATTAAAGAGCTCTTCAAAAGTATTCTCGTTCACTGGCTTAAAATCTCTTACTTTTTATCCAATTATTCCTCCAATTTGGTATATCTTATGATATCTTATAGAATATGCCATTGGACTGACCCACTTGCTACAAAAGCAAAAGACATGTATTAATATAGAAAACATATTTTATTTCTATGTTATTAAGGGGGAAACTAGAGGCTAAATAACAACTACAGGGGGAAAGATTGCACTACCAACCAACCAAAAGATCCATCATTAGCTTATAGATAGATGGATTCGTCTCTAAATTTTCAAACACAGTCCACTTAATAAACAAGAGAAGACAAGGATGTTCTCTAGAAAAATTAATCCAAAATTAGGCATGTGTAGACGCTTTATCTTACCACTACCTTTGTACTCAATTTATAAACAAAAGAAAAATACTAAAAAATGTCTAAAGAGCAAATATTAAAAAACCAAAAAGATAAATAAAATGTTTTGGAATTTTTTTATTAAAATTTTTCTTTTCAAAATTTTTTCATAAATTTTAAAAATTAGTCTTTTCCATACAATTTTTTATTTTATTTTATTTTCTTAACATATGTCTATATTTGTTGAATAGTGATAAAAAACAGTGTCTATATTTGTTGAACAATATAAATAAATGTTAATTAATATGTTTACATTTAATGTTATTATCTCAAAAATACTTGTATTATTATATATTACTTTCTTAATACTGTAATTAATATGTTCACATTTAATTATTATTTTAAAAAATACCCTTAAATTATTTTCTTAAAATTGTGAGAAGATTATAATTGGGGTAAGTTATTTAATAAATGTATTTCTATTCTTATCTAAAAGCAAGAAATTTAAATACACTTAACAATTATTATTTTTATGTAAACAATCATGTTTAATAAATGTGAAAATTGATACATTAATTTATGAATGAATTTGGACGGTGTATTTTTATGCATTTTTGTTTTGACTGGTTTTTGCAATTTTCTTCAAATCATTCATTTATGTAAGATTCAAAACTAAGAGATAGCAACCATCAAAATCAAACTAGACTAATTATTTTAATTTTCAGGAAAGAGTTATAAAAAAAATTATTAGAGATTTATTTAGACTAATAATATGCTACTCATATCATGAAGTTGATGATAAGGTTATCCATTTAAAAAACATAATGTGCAGCAACTCATACGTTTCAATAATTCACCGAAAAATGAGATAGATTTCGGAAAGGAAACTAAATAAAAAAATGCAAAGAATGGAAGAACGAATATCAAACACATACTCAGGGGTGTTTATAGTGTAAAAATCAAACTTCATTAGATCATATTAATAATTTAGTTCATTTATTGAAAACTACATTCAAATCAAGTTCAGTACAATTTTCACCAAGTTTAATACTGGTTTATAAATATAAATTATTTTAATATTTTGAACAAATTTTTAGTTAAAATCGATTTCAAAAGTTATTCGAAAAAAGAATTTTGAAATTTTTTTGATAAAAATATATATAAAAAATTTCCCGATAAAAAACTTTTTCAAAATTCTTTTGGCAAAAATATTTTGATTTTTTTTTGAGAAAAATTCAAGAAAAAAGTTTTGATTTTTTTTTTCAAGAAAAAAATATTTTCGATTTGTTTCTCAAAAAAATTTCAAGAAAAAAATGATTTAATTTTTTTTTTTTTAAAAAAAAAAAGAAAGAAAGTTTTCGATATTTCTTATATTTTTTTCAAGAAAAATAAATTTCAAAAATTTTATAAGAAAATAAATCTTAATTGAGATTAAAAATATTTAAAATGGTTTGATTTTTTTGTGGTGCAGTACAATCTAATTTATTAATATGGTCCAATTAATCATATTTTTACACACTCCTAAATAAAATGCGGTTGCGGGGTGCAAAAGCCTTTTTTTCGTGATACAAATGGCCGAAGTCTCAGGATTTTAGAAAAAAAGTTGTGAATGGGATGTTTTTCATGTTGATATACGGGGAATGTAACTTGGCATTGACATGGTTAAGAGGGATGAGTTCTCTCACCTTATTTTTGAAAGTGATTCTAATATTGTTATTGATATGGTTTTTAATAATGTTAACCTCAGAAGAAATGCACATTTTTTACTTCGTCACATGATGACTCAAAATTGGAACGTTAAATTTTATCATACATAGTGTGAAGGAAATTAGTGTACATGTAGATCGGCTTGTTAATTATAATCTTATTTTAGATTCTCTTTAATGATGTATTTGAGACTTGTATGTTTCGAGATGTTCATTTAGTTGCCTAATTTTCTTTTTTCTTTATTTAGGACTGCATCTTCTATTATACCAAAAACAAAAGTAATGTCAATTTGCAAGGTCGTGGATCATACACCCTGCATGTAACCAAAATATCCTATATGTGTATATATAAACACTGTGTTACACTAATTTGAATTTTTACATAATATGTATAAATTCATTTATATATGATGTGTATTATTGTCGCAAGACTCACAATAATGTCACATTAATATTTATTTTATGGTTGAATTTTAATTTTTTTTACTCTCCATTTTTAAAAAAATAATGTAAATTTGGTTTAATTTTATGTTGATGGGGTCCCCGTGATGATACATGATGAAGGGGTAAGATTAAAAAAAACTCTCCGAAGCTAAAAATGGGGACGGGTGTAGGAAGCATTTTGCGTGGTTGTGCTTAGGGGTGAGAATAGGTCAGGTCAGGCCAGGCTTTGAAAGGCCTGAGCCTGGCCTACGATGAATTTTTGAGACCTAAGCCTGGCCTACGGCCTATGATAGGCTTTTTTTTCGGCCTGAGTCTGGCCTATCATGGCCTGGCCTGTAAGCCTATTTAAAAGCCTTATTCACATTAAAAATATTTTTTCTAACAAAATAATTTAAAAAAAAAATGAAACAAACACCCTTCAAACCCTAAAAAATGATTTTTGGTTTAAAAGAATAAATTTTTTATTAAAACAAACGCATCCATTATTATCTCTCAAACAAACTCAGATTATTACCTCTAAAACAAATCCTCTCATGCAACATCATATTTAGTAATAATATATATATAAAAAGATAATAAATAAACAATTATCTATAGCTACATGATGCTCTACCCATATCGATTTATATGATTCTCCACATACCAATACTAATGTGTATATGTATATATATATTAAATAAAAAAATGATTTTTCTAACAAAATAATTTTTTTTAAATATATAACAAATACCTTTTAAACCCTAAAAAATAGTTTTTGGTTTAAAAGAATAAATTTTTTATTGAAACAAATGCACCTATTATTACCTCTCAAGCAACTCAGAATATTACCTCTAAACAAATCATCTCAAACAACTCGGAATATTACCTCTCAAACAAACTCATATTCAGTAATAATAAACTAGGGTTTCTAAATTTATATACTAATAATGTATATAAAGATAACAAATAAATAGTATTGGTTTTTATAAAATATAAAGTAACAAATAAATAATATCGGTTTTTATAAAAAAAATATGTTGTTTTCATACATGTTTATTGGAGTGAGTGCAATGGAAATTAGAAGAAAAAATAGAGAATGGAATACATATAAAATATATATAAGCCGGCCTGTCAGGCCTAATAGGCTTTTTTACAAGTCTGAGCCTGGCCTATTTACATAAATAGGCTTTAAAAATAGTTTGAGTCTGACCTTTTTATTAAACAGGCCAGGCCAGGCCAGGCCATAAGTAGGCCAAGCCATAGGCCCCTATCGGACGGCCTAGCCTATTCTCATCCACTTGTGCTGCCCACCCTACGCTATTGGCATTTCTAAAAGGAAAAGATAATTAAAAAATTAGTTTAAAAAAGATGGAAAAAAGTTCTTTAAGCATTTAATGTTTGTGGTTTGTATTCCATCAAATGTAGAAGAATAAAAGGTTGAGGAAAAAGTAGCTAAATCAAAAGGAAGTACATTTTGACAATAAATAATTGATGCAATAAATACTAACGTTGTGATTTCAACATTGAGAGGTTTTCAATAGGTATGACAACTTTAGTTAAGGAAAAAGTAGCTAAATCAAAAGGAAGTACATTTTGACAATAAATAATTGATGCAATAAATACTAACGTTGTGATTTCAACATTGAGAGGTTTTCAATAGGTATGACAACTTTAGTTTTTCAAGTGATTCTGTATAGCGATTCACTAGAGGTCAAGTGAGAGGTTTTCTAGTAATTTTGTGGTACTCGAAGCAATTCCTCAACCCAGATTGCTTTTGTTTTATTTAATATTCACTTAAGTCCTCAAAGAATGACTCTATTGGATGCTTCAACCAGTTTTGTTTTGTTGGTGCAAAATGGTTCACTTTTTATTTGATCAATGCCAATTACTTATACAAAAGTAGTTATTTAGCTTGATACTCGTCAATGAGTTGAAATACGGTGAGTTCTGAATCTATTTTGGATCTTGACATAAGGAGCTCTTAATCGTTCAACCAAAGTGAGTTCAACAATACACGCCTCAAACTCATCTTGATTATTCGAAGTTGGGAAAGAGAAAGTAAGGAATACCTCAATAATCAATCATTCGTCGTTCTCAAGAAGTAACCCTGCATTGATTCGTTCGACAATTCAATCACGAAGAATTTCCAATTAGTGCAAGATTCAACTACATCTGGGGTTTACTTGACGATGAAGTCGACAAGTATTTTGGCCTTAAGAATTTTTTTAGACTCGAAAAAGATGTCAAACTGTGATAGCTCTATTGACAAATTAATCATCATACTTACAAGTTCAATTTGAAAAAGTGCTTGCTTAATTGGTTGGTATATTTTAACAAGTATAGGTCCAGCAAGGAAGTATTGTCAATGTCTTTTATCTGTAACAATCAAGGTTATAGGAATACTTCCTCACCGAGGCTTTCTAAATTTCTTTGCTAACGAACTATATTGATTTTTTTTTTACCATAATATATTTGTCAAATGAGCCAACACTCACGGCTTCCGAGTAAACTAACAGTAACAAATACAATGTTTCTTATTTATGAGGTCTTGACAAGACAGGAAACTGAGACAGGAAATCCTTAACACAAGTCTTCTCCTAATCGGTGTATTCAACACACAGACACCATCTGTTATTATATTTCTTGTCCAATACAACATTGGAGAGTCAAGTAGTATACTTGAATGAGGTGTGAATATATATCATATCATACAACTCCTTTGGTCCACCGAGACTCTATGAGCTTCATAGTTTGTCCCGCATACCCTTATCGATAAGGGGGTTTGAAATTTCAAAATCCCTCATATATGGTGTTCATTGTATAAAGCTAAAGGTAGAATTCAACCATGTTAAATTTTTCAATATATTCTTATAACAATAACATCCCTTTAAGCCGTATCATTCAAATAACCACCATGATAAGAGTTAAAATAATTTCTTAATAAAAAACACTCTTAAGTACTAATTCAATACAATTAAGATACTAAAATAGAAGTATTCTGCATAGTGTTTTAAGCAATGAATCTCTACTTGTTTTTCATCCGATTTGGATTAAGCTTTGAGAAATTAAAATAGAATGGTTAAGTTTGGTTTGAGTTGTCTTCTAAGAAGAAAAATTCATCTCATAATATACGGTTTGAATATAATCGATTCGCTAAAATTTTACCGATGTATACTTTATAAAATAACATATTTTATGTTAAATAATATCAACGTATATAATATATTAAATATTAATATTACAAAATAATAAGTATTAATTCTGTTATATCCACACAAAATAATTATATTAATACTTTATAAAACAGGTATTAATTATATTTGAAACATATGAAACAAAGATATTATATTAACAAAAGTAAGTATTATTAAAAAAAATAAAAACTAACAAATCAAATATTAATACAACAACCAACACAAAATTAATGTATGACACGTAGGGGTGGGAATAGGTCATATCAGACCAGACATTGAAAGGTTTAAGTCTGACCTACGACCTATTATAGGTTTTTTCTTTTCTAGAATTTTTTAAAAGTCTCGTTTGGCCTAAAAGTCTATTTAAAATACTTATTTACATCAAAGTATTTAAATATTATATAAATATTTTTTAAATAGACTAAACTATATCTTCAATATAAAGGGGAAACTAATAAAATTATAATTAGTCATTATACACATATCAAGTTACATGCTCTATCAGACCAATTTACATGATGCTCTACTCGTACTACATGTTGTTCTCCACATATCAATACTAATGTACATATATATATATATATATATATATTAAACAAAAAATAATTTTTCTAACAAAATGATTTTTTAAAAATCTGACACAAACACCCTTTAAACCTTAAAAAATAATTTTTGATTTCAAATAATTTATTTTCCTGAAACAAAGGCACCTATTATTATCTCTCAAATAAATATGGAATGACTATTGAGTGATTGCTTAATTGAACGGCTGTCGAATATGGAAAGACTATTGAATATAGAATCGCTACCAAATATGGAACGATTAATGAGTGATTGTTTGATTAATAGACTTTAAAATAGAAAATAATATTATTAAAAAATAATAATAATAAATAACATTAATAAATAATAAAATATATATAGATCGATATGTCAGGTCTAATAGATTTTTTTATAAGTTTGAGTCTGACCTCTTTAAATAAATATGCTTTAAAAATAGTCTAAGCTTAACTTTTTTATTAAATAGGCTAAGTTATACCAGACTATAAGTATGTCATACCATATGTTCTTGACGAACGGTCTATTCTATTGTCATCCCTAATGATGTGTCTCGAATAGGATTAGTTCTAATTAAGAGAACCTTTAAAAAAAAACCCAAAAAAGTATTAATACAACATTTCTTTTATTGAAGGTAATTAAAAACTAACAAACTCTTTCAAAATTTGATCCAATGACATTCAATGATATTTGATTTTTAACATTTTTCAATTTTTAATCAGTTTAAATTTTTTTTGAATTGATTTAATTATTTAAATATAAACCACGCTAGTTAATACTTCTTTTAGTCATTATTATAAATAAAATGCATAATTGTTTATGCGATCCCTTAACTTAATTTCAAGTAACATTTCAGTTTTTTTATCTTTTTTTCTTCTTCTCGATTTAGCCTTTTATTAAATTTTAAGTAACTATTTGATCATTTATATCTTAAAAAAATATCAACAATGTTATCATTTTTTTTATAAAAACTTATAAAATTTATCAAAATCTTCAAACAAAGTTCATAAAATTCAATACTAATTTCAAGAAAATTCATATATTCATCAAATGTATAACTCAAATATTCAAATAAACTCATATTTATATCTTCAACAATATCAAATTCATCAAATAAAGAAATAAATGAGTTTTTTTTTAAGATTTGAGTTATGATTTTGATTAAATTTGCATTATATTAAAGATGATAATTAATTTTATAGATTTTGTTTAAAAATTTTGACAAATTTTTTGAATTTTTGTAAAAAATGATAACATTATTTTACCTTTTAAGAGATAAATGATCAAATTGTTACTTAAAATTAAATAAAAGGCTAAATAAAAAACAAAAAGGATAAAGAACTAAACTGTTATCTGAAATTAAGTTAAAAGACTTCAGGAACAATTATGTCTAAATAAAAATAACTACTTTCAAAATTATTAAAAAAATTAATTCAATTCAATTTTTAAAATTTACATAAAATATAATTTGAATTTTATTAATTGATCATATGTCAAATATTAAATATTTTTTATTAATATATTAAGAATATTAATATTAAATAAATTAAAAATAATTAACTTTTATTTATAATATAATAAGCAAAATTTGAGATGATTTGTATTTATTATAATATTGACCCAGGATACACTTCAAAAGTGAGACGAGATCGGTTATTCTCATTATCACAGCTTTTCGTGTACTTGATTAATTAATTGATTAATTGTCTCTTCCAAAATATTTAGAACACTTACCAATAAAAGATAATATATTTATCAAAAAGTTTAAAAATAGTATTATAGAGGAAAAACCAAAGAAAAAATGGCAAAGAATCTGAAGGAAATGCTGATAGTCGATAAAGGGTGAGTGACATTTGCTATGACGTCCAGTAATAGTAATTAAAATAATATAGTAAGTCATCATTTTAGTTTTTAAAAATGTCACTCATGTCACTTTATTTTTTAATTCAATTAAGAATTTAAACTATTTTTAAATTATTGACAAAAAAATAGATTAATTTTTACATTATAAAAATATCAATTAATTTATTTTTAATATTATAATAACTACATATTATTTTAACTATAAATTATATCTTTTAGATATTGTTTATAATAAATAAAGTATTTAAAAAACTATTTTGATTGGTCAATAATTAATTTAAAATTGTAATTAAATAATTCATCAAAATAACAACCTTCTAAATTTTTTAAAACAAAAGCAGTAGTTATCCACAAATAATAACAACAAAGATAAAGTAACTTATATTTATAGCTAAAGATTAAAGAATAGCCGCCATTTCAAATTCAATGATTCTTTGACTTTGATATGTAATGCATTACGTCACCTGGAGATTCTAATTGATGACAAGTCAGTCATTTCATCAATTGAAGGGTCACTAAGGATGTGTAGTACAATATTTACTTACTCTATTTTTATATTTATATATTTATCAATTGATTATTGATTATTTTTAATTTATTTAATGTTAATAATTTTTAATATATATTTACTTTAATAAAAAATATTTAATGTAAATAATTAATATTTAAATTATATTTTATACAAAAATTATAATAGTAAAAGAAATAAATTTTAATTTTTTTTTAATTTAAATATCCTTTATTTAATTTTACGGTGATACATAAACAACTCTAAATTAAAATATATATATATATATATATATATATATAATTATATATAGATTATGATCTCTATATAATTATATTGCATCTTTTTATTATAGTGTCTAAAGAATAATTTTGGTTCAGCAAGAATCTAAAACCAACGAATACTTATTAGTTGTTTATTTCTATGTTTTAGGATTACTGTCAAAACTACTAGCAATGAATATATATATATATATATATATATATATATATGATTATTTTTTATAAATTAATATGTCGTAAATTATATTATCAATATTTCATATTTGTTTTTTAGGTTTATAACATGTTTTATTTAACTATTAGTAAGTTTCTGGCATACAAGAAAAATATCTTGGTATGTGTAATTATAAAATTAATTCTTATATGCTTAAATAATTGTGATTGATAAGATAAAAATTCACACTGTCAATAGGTATACAAATACATATAATTACCTCTAAAATTAAACAATATGAGTTTTTTAATACCTGGTCCACTTCGAATTAGCGTACACACAAATATATTGTATTTATAATCAATGAATTTTTAAATATCAAATTAGATTTTATCTCATTAAAACTCTAAGATTAATTTATACATACCAATAATGTAGAATAATAAATCTCTTTTACTCTATATTCAATTGGATTTTATCTTTTTTCTACTCTCATCTTAAATAAATTATATTCATATTTTCTCTTTATTTTTACCTTTTGGGCAAGCGATGAATTTTTTTCTTCTCTCTTTATTGTTCCTTTTATGTTGATGATCTTGTAGTCTACATTTCTCTTTTACACTATGAATAGGGGTGGAAATAGGTCAGGTCAGACCAGACTTTGAAAAGTCTGAGTCTGGCTTACGATTTATTTTTTAGGCCTAAGTCTGGTCTACGATCTATCATAGGTTTTTAATTCGGTCTGACCTGACCTTTTTAAAAGTCTGGTCTGACCTGGAAGCCTATTTAAAAGTCTATTTAAAATAATTTTAAAAAATATGAAACAAACATCCTGTAAACCCTAAAAAATAATTTTTTGTGTCAAATAATAGATTTTTTTTTTCTGAAACAAACACACTCATTATTACCTTTTAAACAAATATGGAAGACTACTGAGTGATTGACTAATTGAACAGCTACCAAATATGGAATGCTACCGATATAGAACAATTACTGAATATGGAATGTTTACTGAGTAATTGCTTAATTGATAGAATTTAAAATAGGAAATAATATTATTAATATAATAATAATAAATAATATTAATAAATAATAAAATATATATAGGCCGGGCTGTCATGCCTAATAGGCTTTTTTATAAGCCTGAGTCTGACCTATTTAAATAAATAGGCTTTAAAAATGGCCTAAGCCTAGCCTTTTTATTAAATAGGTCAGACCAGGCCAGACCATAAGTAGGTCAGGCAATAGACCCCTGACAGACGGTCTAGTCTATTCTCATCCCTAAGTGTGAATTATGGATGCAAACACAAGAAAATTTGTCAGCATCAATTTACCAAAAATATGTTTAAGAATATTTGAATTAATAAATAATTTTATTTATAACATTTTATAATTCATATTTAAAGATATTTCAATGATTTTTAATTAAGTTATAATTATAATAATTATATTTTATTTATTAATTTATTTTAGTAATATTCGAATGATCGATACGACTCATATACATATTTAGATATCCAACATATATTAATACAGATATTTAATCTAATATTCTCAAATGTAAAAATACTTTTTAAATTGAAAGTCCTAATAATACAGTCTTTAGAAAAAACTTATCCATTATATACCTCTTGAGGTTGTCCATTTATTCTCTCTTATTAATCATTGTTATTCTCGAATGATGAAAATTATAAAATAGACTTTCAGTCACATGTAGATCATTTGGTTGATCAAGTAAGGGACATCCAAGAAGTTTTAAATTTGATAATATATGAATTAAATGACCAAATTAAAAAGAACAAATTTAAAGAAGTTAAACAAAAATTGAACTAAACTAAATCTACTAAAGATATATTTCTGCCTAATTAAAATATTATTTTAGTCATCCATTTATATATATAGGACTTTAGTCTATTGTTTTACAATTTTTAAAAATGTTTTCACTATTCCGTTTGAGATTTATTTTTTATGATGTGTGGTATTCTTTAATGATATATTATTGATTTACTTTTTATGATGTGTGGTATACTTTAAAAATGATTCTTATGAAGATTTTTTTAAATAGATTTTTACTTTAATCATTATTTAAAATTTCATTATCCTAAAAAAACTATAGTAAATAGATAAAATATTTAAAATGATATTTAAGATAAATTATTTAAATTATTTTTTAATTTGAACCTTTATTTTTAAAATTCTTTTAAAACAATATTATAACAAAAAATAATATTTTTAAATCTTAAATAAGAGTCCAAAATCAAGTTTTTTAAATCTATAATATACGGGCTCAATGTCATTTCAAAAAATTCCATCCAACCCAATAATGATGATGCACTTGAAAAAATCTCACTTTTCATTTTTTTTCTTCATTTTTTGAAACTTATGTAATTCTTTTAAATAAATAATAGGCTAAATATCACATGTGGTCCCTTAACTTAATTTCAGTTAACGTTTTAGTCTTTTATGTTTTTTTCTTCCTGATTTAGTCCTTTATTCTTAACAATATCAAATAAAGTATAAAAATACAAGTTTATTTGAAGATTTGCATTACGAATTTGATGAAATTTGTATTATATTGAAGAATATAATTAATTTTATGAGTTTTGTTTGAAATTTTTTTTAACTTTTGTATATAAAAAGGATAACATTGTTGAAATTTTAAAACATAAAATATCAAATTGTCACTTAAAATTAAAATAAAGGATCAAGTCGGGGAAAAAAAAAAGAAGATAAATGACTAAAACGTTACTTGAAATTAAGTTAAAGGACCACAGATGTAATTTAACCTAAATAATATTTATCAGTTTTTTCATATCGTCACATTTTACTTTCATTTAATTTAGATTACACACTTAACTTTATGATTAATTCAAAATAATTTTCAATTTATATATTATTGATTCTTTTAAGTTTTTACTCTTTCAATGTAGACAACAGATATAGAAAAATTGTGTCAGAACATTATGAACCAATAATATATTTATAGACATATTATTAATATATGATATTTCATATGCATAATTCATGAACCACTATTAAATAATTTTTTTAATAATATGTGTCATTTAATATAATTTTTATAATAAAATTATTACATAAAATTCAATGGTTCATAACATTAATCATATATCCATTTGTAAAGATTATGTTGAAAAAAACTCATGTTTATCATATATATATTACATCCAAAATATAAACACAAAAATTAAATTTAAATAAATATTTAATATATATATATTAAGTTAATAATTTTAATATTTATCGATTAAACTAATATCAAAAATGAAAATTGAAAATTGATATATGGAAGCTAGAAGAAAAAGACAAACACTGTCTAGTTTTTACATCATTGTGGTGTACAGTACTAAGATGTCCATATGTCCATTGTCTATTGTCCATATTAAAGTGTCGTATGTGGTCTCCTTAAGACCAGGACTATCCCTTCCTTTCGGTACACGAATCCTATTCACTCATCCACCAACACAATACAACGCAAAAACAAAATTCATCTTCCTCTTCCCTTCATTTTTTATTTCCCTTTTTTATTTATTCATTTTATTATTCAAAAAAAAAAAACCTATCGTATTTATTATTTTTCATTTTCCCGGAAAATTGATTTTCCAATTTTCCATGATTGTTCTTCTTCTTTGTCGCTCTCTCACTTCCTCCTTATATAAGACTTCCCCTTTCACTCATTCCCCAAATCAATTCAAACCCATTTTTCTTCTTCACCCTAAGTTTCAATCTTTATACCCTTTTTCTTCATCCATGGCTACTTGTGTTGATGCTTCAACCCCTCCTCTTTCTCGCAAACCTAACGTTTCACAATCCGATGATTGTTCATTCAACTTCGTCAATTTTTGTCGACCCAATTTCTCTGATCGTGTTTCCTCGGTACCCATTTGTAAGAATCGTGAAAAAGTCTTGCACACAAAAACTGTATTGGTTGAAGATTTAGAGCATGACCAAGATGATGCAAAAGTTGATAATCTCGATGAAATTGAGGTTGTTGATTTTTGGTTGAAGATTCAGGAAGAAGCAAGGTTAGATTTGGATCAAGAACCAATTTTATCTAGCTATTATTTCAGTTCCATTTTATCTCACAATTCATTGGAAAGTGCTTTGGCTAATCAACTATCAATTCATTTGAGTAATTTGAGTCTTTCTAGCACTACCCTTTTTGATCTTTTCATGAGTGTTTTGGTTAATGATGATGAAATATTGAATACTGTGAAAGATGATTTGAAAGCAGTGAAAGAAAGAGACCCTGCTTGTATAAGCTATGTTCATTGTTTATTGAATTTCAAAGGGTTTTTAGCATGTCAAGCTCATAGGATAGCTCACAAATTATGGTTACAAGGGAGAAAAGTTTTGGCACTTTTGATTCAGAATAGAGTTTCTGAGGTTTTTGCTGTTGATATTCATCCTGGTGCTAAGATTGGAAGAGGGATTTTGTTGGATCATGCAACGGGACTTGTTGTTGGTGAAACAGCTGTGATTGGTAACAATGTTGCAATTTTGCATAATGTTACATTAGGTGGAACAGGTAAAGTTTGTGGTGATAGACATCCAAAGATTGGTGATGGTGTGTTGATTGGTGCAGGGACATGTATTTTGGGGAATATTAAGATTGGTGATGGTGCTAAGATTGGTGCTGGTTCTGTTGTTTTGAAAGATGTTCCACCAAAAACTACTGCTGTTGGAAATCCAGCTAAGTTGATTGGTGGAAAAGATAACCCTATCATGTTGGATAAGATTCCTAGCTTTACTATGGACCATACTTCATATATATCTGAGTGGTCTGATTATGTTATCTAGAGACCGCTAAATTGCGTTTGCAGTTACGCTGTAAACTGTGGTAAATAATTAAAAGGTTGCAGAGGCTTCTAAATTTTTTATGTTGCGACCGTTATTGCAGTTGCAGACTACAATTTTACGTTGTGGCTGTTATTGCAGTTGTAAACTATAATTTAGAACTATGTTTGTGTGGCTGTTATTGCAGTTGTAAACAGTAATTTAGAACTATGTTTGTTTCGTGTTATAGATTTTATTTTGATGAGGTGATTTTGGTTGGGGATTTTATTTTGTTTGTTGTATAAGAGAGAATCTAAGTTCTCCTGTTAACTACAAAATGCCTCTTAAACCATGATGGTATTAGTGAATAAAAAGAGTTGCTTGTAGCAGTTTATGTAATGCTATGTTGTTGTATGGTGTTAAGGACCACTCTGAATTTTGCTTGTTTTGCTTTCATTGTATATTGTCTTTTTTTCCCTCCTTGCTTATCCTTGTTGAAGATTTCAATTGAGTAGTAATATGAATTAGTTGCAATGATATGCAAGTAACGGTGAAGGCTAAAAAAATTGTTCGAAATTTTAATGAAACTCAATAATATTTTTTGGCATAGATCTTTTGATCTTAACAGTTGAGACAATGACTCGGTCGAAGTCAGATCCATAAAAGTAAAATAAAAAATAAATGTCCTTTGAAATTTATATTGTCAAATCGACGTCAATTATATCACCATCTCATATGTAATGACAGAGAGAGTTTTTAAATTAAACTTCCGATGAGTTTTATCGTCATCATTAGAGTTTGTATAATTTTTAAGTAGGACAAATTACATGGTGATATGGTTGAATTTAGTCCTTGAAAGATTTAATAAATAGCACATAATTTCTGACCAGCATAATGTACAAAGGGTTTGTCGGTTATGGGATAATCTTTTAGTTCGTGAAATGCTGAGCTATCTTTCCGGTTTACTACCAACAAAAGTAGAAAATTAGAGAATAGTTATTCTTATAGTTTTTGAATTTAAAAAAAATACACAAATTTCTCCAAATATAGCTTTTGTTGCTAATTTATTGGATTAAATTGACTTACATAAAATATATTGGAAGATCAAATTAATTAATGAATCATACATTAAAATAGCAAACTAATGAACCAAAGATGCATTTATATTGATATAATTTTGATATATTCCTAAAGTATTGTAATAATGACTATTCACTTGAAATCCGAAGAGATGGAAGGACAGTGATTAACTATTGGTAAATGGACTAATTTTTAGTTTTTATGTTTACATAATGTTAAAAATTGAAAGTAATCGGAATTCCATAATAACAAGATTGTGTTTAATTCATTGTTTGAACTTTGCGTATGGAAGATAATATCTACACGAAATATGCAATAAAGTCCACTTAATTCCAATTTGTTAATGTTATGAAAATCCAAAAGCCAATATAAAATCAATAACGGAAAAGCCAATAGAGATCATTCTGAAATATTTTAATGGTTAGTTAATTAAGTTTAAATTAGATTAGATAGTTAATTAGTTTACATTAATTAATTATTTATTTAATTAATTAAATAAGTGTTTGTAACACTTTATATAATTAAATCAACTTTTTTTATAGGCTACTCTCTTATCAATGATTTAAATCAAAAAATATAATATGCTATTAGAGAATTAATTATTCCACTATTTATTTTTTCAAAAAAATTTCATAGAAGTTTAATTGATTAACTTTTATTTTTTATTTGATTCTTAAACAATTTGTTCATTTCTCTCTCTTCTCCTAAAAAAAAAAAAGAGAGAGCGAACAATTCAAATATGACTTGAACAATTTCTTCATCTTCTTCTTAGACATTAAGGACAATATGTTTGAAGACAAAACTTTACCAAAATCCAATACTTATTCATATCAACGTTGTTTCAATATCAATAACTTTCATCAAGTATGAAAAATATGAAATCAAGTGTATTATTCAAATTCTCCTCATCATCAAACTCAAGAATATATGCTATCAAATTATTTGTTAAAGCAAATTAGCATTAAATTATTTCTTGGTGACAAAATTATTTCTTTTAGGCAAATTAGCATTAAAAAATATCTTGCATGAAAATATATATTCTAGATTCAACACTTACCCAACAACAACAACAAAAAAGCAAGATTGTTCTTGTTTTTTGAAGAAAAAAAAATCTATTATTGGATTATCAATTAGAAGTCTAAACTAATCAATGAGTTACACATGAGATTTCTTTTAAAAAAAAAAATTAACATTCAAGTATAGACTCGATTTAACACCAACTACAAAAAAAAAAAAGTAATACAACATTAGAATTTTTTTTGTTCTTATTTCAAGCCAAGAAAAAAAAACTTCCAAAAATCATTTAAATGATTTATTTCTTGCATTTCAAGATCCTTTAGTTGATGTATTTCAACATTTTATATTGTTTCCAATCAACGTCGTTTTCGACATTATTTTTTTGTTGTTGATATTTTTCAATCTCTAAGTGTAATGAACATATTCTAGCTTGAGGGAATTTTAGATATCTTAATTGGTTAGTTATGTTGGTTAGTTACACTACTATTTAGTTATTTTACATTAATTAATTATTTATCTAATTGATTATATAAATGTTTGTAACTCTTGGTGTAATTCACATTCAATTATTAATATAATTTAATTTATTTTTCTCTATTTTTTATTTATCAATAATTTAAATCAAAAATCATAATAATGATTACAATTGCCGAAGACTTTACTCAAACTATTTTTAAGTATGTTTGTCACCTTTATGCGAACTATGATACCTATTTACCTTCGCAAACCTTCGAGACCAACTCACTTAAACTTAAAAAAATTGGAAAGAATGATAAAATTCTTAATAGTTAATTTAATTAACAGAACAGAGACTTCTGCAACTTTCACGGGATAATTATTTGTGGCGTTTCCTAGTAATTAAATGAATTAAACATTAACCACACAAAAAAAAGAAAAACTGTTTTAAAAACCATATATATTGGACCAGTTCATTCAACAGATTATTCTTAAAATTGAGTCAAAAAATAGTGGTTTCAAAACCAATTTAAACCAATAATTTTTTTACACAATATACTTATATTTTTTAATTCTAAAATATGTATATTATGAGTTAAATCGTATCCAATTTTTATTTTGTTGAATCTGAAATACAACTGCAAGTTATATATAAACTCCTTCCATTCTTTTCTACTAGATCAAGTTTTCATTGAGTATATTATTTTTATTTATTTGTTATTTCAAAATTTAATTCAACGTTAATTATTATTTTATCAATAATAATCTAAATAATTTATATATTACTGATAAAGAATTGATGAAATGAGATAATAAATAATTTAAGATACTACATAGAAAAGACAAACCACTTCATCAAAAGAAAGGAGAGAATATTACATTGTCCATCATTTAATGTGTTATATTTAGTTTTTTTTTTAATTATATCAATACGTAATCTTATTAATTTTATAATAAAGTTTTTACGATAGATTCATAAATTAAAGAACTTTAATATATTTGTTATTTAAATCAATAAATTAATAATTATTTTTATGAATTAAAGAACTATTTGTTAATTTTTATATTTTATAAAAGACCATTCATAAGAAAAACATATCATTTTGTTATTTATAAATATTATACTATTTTTTTTTAATATATTTTATCATGAAAATATTTACTATTCATTGTTATGAGTAATAAAAATTTAAAAAATAAAATAAAATTTATTTCACCAATGCTTTTTGTAAATAATATTTAACTATTATATTTATAGATAAATGATAGAAAAACAATTTCTTCTAAAAAAATTCATTTAATTATTAATTTAAAGACTACATATATCGGTACATGTCAAATTAACTCAAGTATCATATAAATTCTCAATTTATGACTCCATTTAGCAAGAATAAATTCTCTCATATTGAAATATTTTGATCTCAACCATTTATTTAATATTTTAAATGAGAGAGAAAATAAAAATAAAAATATACATAAAAAAATAATGGTTAACATCAAAACATTATTCCCTCGTTCTTTTTTCAAGAGGAGAGGACATCCATTTCTTTTATAGCTAAAATTCATGGGCTAAATAGAGTCGTATGGTTGTCAAATTACCTAGGATTACTTACATTGGTGTGTATAGATATATGATAGCGATTGTGATGTTGATTGGTCAATCTGAGTTTGGTTTGTTAGGAATTACATGTATGGAAATGAAAGGATTCAAATACACTTTTTGTATAATTATGTAGTGTTTGTAGCTTTTTGGTGTATATTTTGGCTTTATTTGTTTGTATCTCAAGTTTGAAAGAATTTGGTTTGATCGTATCTTCCCACTTATGTACATATTATATTATGCCTGTAGATATTAAATTTAATGAAAGCTACTATTTCTCTTTGCAAAATAAATAAATAAATAAAAAGTACGTTGTAATATAGATGGAACATTTTAAGTCTCTATCATAGAATTTTTAAGAAAATAGAGTTTAGAGTTTTATTATATTTATAGACATTATGTGGGTTATTCTAAAATTTATCAACTCACAAAAATTCTATAATATATTTTAAATCTCTCTTCTTCTTTCATGTTTTACTTCCATTATATTTTATTTCATCAATATGTAATGTTTAACAAACCTTTTTATTTGTCCATTCAAATACAATTACTTAATACATTCAATAACTTTAACTCTAATCAATATACTTAAAAACTCTGATCACTTATCAAACTTTATATTTCAATAGCTCATACAAAAAGAACAATCAACTCACTATTTTCAATGTATTGTTTAGGGTTTAGTGTTTAGGGTTTAGAGTTTGGTGTACACTGAGATCCAACTACTAATTAAAGCTAGTTATACACCTCTTTGTGAATCTTTACGAATATATATTTACATTTTCATTGAAATGGATTATCCTATTTAACTATACATATGATTAGTTTGATGGTAACCTATTTTTTACATAATTTTTTTTTATGTTTTATTTTTAAAATTGAAAATGTGAAAAAGTACATAAATTCAAAAAATATAATATTTCCAAACTAATATAATCATATACAATGAAGAACATATTATAGTTAAATATAAAACTTTTACAATAAAGAAATGTTGAACTATTTGACAAATATATCGTTGGAAGGAACACTTCAAAGAAAATAAAAAACTTATATAAATCAATTCTAAGTAGAAAAAATGTTAAAGATAAGGACCGCATCACTAAAGTTAATTTTTATTTTATTTCATAAAAGTATCATATTTTAATATATATTGCATGAATTGTATTAGTCAATAAAGTTTTACCTTTTTCTTTGAAATAAAGCAAAATTAACAAATATATAGTTATTCAAAAAATATTTACCTCTTCACACATAAATAATTTAGTATATTCTAGACTACACCTTAGTACTGCCTAGCATCCCGAAACTGGTGGTCAAACTGAAATGACCATTTAGACTCTGGAGGATATGCTAAGAGCCTGCAGTTTAGAGGAAGGGGGAAACTGGGATACACACTTGTCTTTGGTAGACTTTGCCTATAAGAACAGTTATCATACTAACATTGGCATGCCACCTTATGAAGCTTTGTATGAGAGAAAATGTAGGACACTTGTGTGTGGTCAAAAGTAGAGGATAACGGGGGATTTTAAGTCATGAAGTTATCCAATAGACCATTGAAAAGGTTAAGGTCATTAAGAATAAACTTAGGATAGCTCAAAGCAGACAAATAAGCTATGCTGATATCAGGAGAAGGCCTTTGGAGTTTGAGGAGGGGGATCATGTTTTTTTTAGAGTTACCCCCATTATTGGCATTGGAAGAGTGTTGAAGGTAAATAATCTAAACCCTCGTTTTGTTGGATCCTTTAAAATTTTGCATAAGACAAGTCTCTTTACATACATAATAGTTTGGTCACCAAATTTATCCAATCTACATAATGTTTTTCATATCTCCCAATTAAAGTACATTCCTAACCCTTACCAAATTTTGAGTCATGAGTATGTCCAACTCAAGTCAAACCTTACTACCTAATGTCAGTTCAAATTATATATAAAAGTGTAAAAGCATTAAGAAACAAAGAAATTCCCCAAGTAAAGATTATTTGGGAAGGATCTTCTGCCGAGGAAGTAACACGGGAAACAGAGGCAGTCATGCAAAAGGAGTATCATTACCTTTTCCAATAGATAATTATTTGAACTTTGAGGGCAACATTTTTATTAAGTGGTTGAGGACGTAACAACCCACCTAATAATTTTTTTTAAGTCTAAAATGTAAAAGTGAAACTGTTAAATTAGAAATAAAATAAGTGGTTTAAAACTTGATTAATCAAATAAGGTGTAGTAGGGTAATATTTGGATAAATCAAGGGCAACAAAGAGAATTCCCACCATATTTCCCCTAAATACCTTTCTCGTACAAAAAATTTCCTACTTTTTCCAAACATTCTTCTTTTTCCTGTGCGCGCATCATTACTCATTTCTCCATTTTCCTTCTTTTTTCAAATCACCAGAATTGAAAGCTTCCTAGAATTCTTCTAATAATTTCCCAGTCTTGCATGTCTGAATTGACCTTGCATCCTTAAAGATCAGACTCAAACAAAGAAACAGGGGATAACAACCAACAACGAAAGAATTTGGGTCAATGTAGTAGTTCGACTCAAGAGGGAAGCTCAAAGTTGTCCTCAAACTGTATCATTCTCCCATAAAATACCAACGACAAGTTCTTTACATTAAAGTTTTTTATCTAAAATTGTTTAGGAAAAAGGAGAATGGAAGAAAATAACTAAAATAGTGAGGAAAAATGATATTTATCACATAGATATTTCATTGAAAATTTCAGCTTATCTCTGCTTGTATGATGTTTGTGAATGAGTTATATGTTAGAAAAATTTAATTAGATGTGTAGGCCTTAACTTAAGGTCACTATGTTTGTCGAGTACGATTTATGCTTGTTCCTACAGCTGCCTCTAATGCGTATGCAAAATAATGAGTTCGGTTACATGAACTTCTACTACCATGAAGCCTTATTTTCTTCCATTCTCCTTTTCCCAAAAAAATTCAGATAAAAAGCTTTAATGTAAAGAACTCACAATTGATGTTTTAAGGGTGAATGTTAGAATTTGAGGACAGCTTTGAGCTTCCCTCTTAAGTCGAACTACTACATTGACCCAAATTCTTCCATTGCTGGTTGTTATGTTTTGTTTCTTTGATTGTGTTTATTAGGTCTTGGAACATATACCTTTTTCCCTTCATAAGTTGCTAACATCTACTTACCAGATGCCATGATTGGTGTTTAAACTTGGTTGCTTAGAACATCTGCAACATAAACAATTTTATCTTTTGGTACCCAAATCTGATTGGGTTCTGATTTGTTACTCTTGAAAGGTTTCTTGTCTTTCCTAGTATTTAACAAAGGACAATATGATTGGTGTTTAAACTTGGTTGCTTAGAACATATCCAACATAAACAATTTTATCTTTTGGTACCCAAACCTGGTTCTGATTTATTACTCTTGAAAGGTTTCTTGTCTTTCCTTGTATTTAACAAAGGACAACATAATTTAAAGTAGCCTTTTCTAGAGCAAACAATATATAAAACATCAGAGTGAATATGTTTAGGTTCAATTATTGTTTCTTCAAATCCTAGACCTTTTTTACTATTTCTACTAACACCATAAATCATAGATGCATACTTGCTTCTTTCCACATCATTAGCTAACAAATCTTGGAATACTTTTTCATGCTTACTAGAATTATATGTGGTATTTTCAACATGGATATCTTTCAAGGTTTTATCTTTAAGTTGAGCAATATCATTTTCAAAGTAGCATTTTATGTTTAAAGTTCAGTAATATCTATTTTCAGAGTTGCGTTTTCTTTTTTAAATTCAACACTTTGATTCTTTAAAGCATTTTTCAGTTAATTTTATATTTTCTTTCCTAAGTATTTTCATTTTTAAAGAGAAGTTGTGATTCTTATTTAAAAAATCATTTATAGCAGTAATTAAATCAGATCGAGTAAATTTAGAAAATACCTCAATTTCTTCATCTACTAATTCATTGAATTCAAACATGTTGAACCTTTGATCTCTCCTCAAACACCTTAAAGTGCTCAACCTTGAGATCAAACTCTGATGCCAATTAAAGGTGCAAACACAAGAAGCGAGGTTTGAATTGTGTTTGACAAAGTTGATAATTTTTTGCTAATTTGATGAAGGCTGGTTGGTTCTTATGAATTACTTAGATAAGAAGAAATTGGGTTCAAAGGCATAAAACAATGAAAACATAAATAATTTGACACATAGATTTATCCTAGTTCACCAATAACTTGGCTGCACCTAGTCCCCTCATTCGAAGTCTTTAATCCACTAATTAAAATACCTTGAATTACAAAGCATTTGACCCTCCAAGCCAGTCTTCCCAAACATTCTAACAACCCCGGACGTTTGAGGAACACAAATACCTTGGCTCTACTAGCTAAGTCTTCTCCATACAACCTAACCTCCCCAGATTATTGAAGGAACTAAACCACTATCAAGTTGGATACAAAAGATTGGAACTTTAAGTGTTTGCTTCTAACAAAATTGATAATAATAATAATAAATCTCACACTCTAAGATAAAATACTTAGAAAATATTTCTTATTCGAACAAGTGTTTATCTCTTTTAACTCTAAGATGAATTTGGAATCTGGACTTGAGTTATTCTACTCTTTTATGATTTTTTAATGATCTTCTTCTTCTTCAGTCTTGAGTATCTATTTATAGATAAAATTAGGACTTCAATTCAGTTATTGTTTAATTCTGAATTGTATCTTCCTTGGTCAATAACGATCTTATTCAAAAAACCATTTTAGTTTTTTCAAACTAAAAATTGGTTCGATTTTGTTCCAGTTTTTAAAAATAAGTTTGGTTAATAAACTGTTTTTTGAAAAAACTGTTTGGTTTTCAATTTTTATAAGTCAGTTCAGTTCAAAAACAATTTGGTTCAGTTCAAAAACAATTTGGTTCAGTTCAGTTATGTAGTTTGGTTCAGTAAAAATAATATCAAACGAGTCACTCATTGTAGAATGAGGGGAGTACTAAATTAGTCAAGTTTTTTATTTTATGGTATTTAGACAAATTAAATAATGGTTTAAAATATTTTGTTTTTTTTGAACAAAAAAATGTAATGCAAATACAAATAGAATTTCCAATTAATCTAATTTATATTGAAGTCAATAATTTACTTTAATAATAATAATAATAATAATAATAATAATAATAATATTTAGACTTAATTGCATTTTTATTCAATAAGATTGAATTTCGCAAATAATCCAATTCAAATATTTGTTGAAAGAAGTACCTTTGTTCAACGCACCTCAAGTAAAATTATCTTTATTGGAAAGAATCAATGAAAAAAGAAAAGCATTTTTTATCTCTAATTTTATTTTATCCAATGTTTAGGGATGATTTTTTATTTTATTATAGTCAAATTTAGGGGTCAATTTAGTATTCCACTCGATTGAATTCAAATTTTAAAATTAAGGAAAATTAATTTTATCGTTACTTAAATTTTGTTTTTGTTAGTGTAGTTAACATTTTAAATTAAAAATTCATTTTAGTCTTTAAAATAATTGTAAAGTCCAATTGAATTCTTGAAAATTTAAAGATAAATTTTAACTCTTATAAGATTAATTTGATCGATTTAGTCCCTACCTTCATCACACTTTATTTGATTGATGAATAAAAGATGGAAGAAGAAAAAAAAATGAAATTACAATACAAACAAAATATTTCTTTATAAAAGACATAATTGTACTTAAGAAAAAAATTAGATATAATAAAAAAATAAAAATTTCTTTATAATTAATAAAAAAAATAAATAGAAAAATAAAAAGAGAATAAATATATAAAATAAATTTTGTAAAAATCAAAGAAAATGTTTCAATTTACTTATAATATATATTTTTTATTTTACTAATTTTTTGTTAATGTTTCTTTTTATCGTATTTTTTTTCTTACGGGAATTTATGTAATGTTATAAATATTTTTATTTGTAGTTTTTTAATTTTGACTCCATCAAAAATATTAAATAAGATTAGAACAAAAATAACATAAATTTCGATAAACAAAAAAATAATAGATAAGATTAAAATAAAAATTAATAATAATTTTGTTTGAAAATATAAAGAAAATAAAATTATAATATTTATATTTGGTTAAATTAAGACATTTTGTTTGATTGTTATATAATTTATTTTATATATTTATTTCTTTATTTTTATTGATTTAATAAAATAATTATGTTTATTCTTTTTTGTCATATTTAATTTTTTCTTAAGAATATTTATGTCATTTTATAAAGACAATTTTTTCGTGGTAATTTATTTTGATTTTTTCCTGTACCATTATACTAAATAATCAACTTATTTTCTATTTTCTATGTATTTACTCTTCTTTTAATTCTCTTTCCTTTCCTTAATTATATAATAAAATAAAGTGTAAAGAAACATCGTGTGGAATTAAAAAAAAAAAAAAATTAAATAAATTTCCTTATACATTTTTCACAAGATTTTTAACTTAACCATGATAATTTTTTCAAATTAATAATTTTCTAAATATTTACTATAACTATAAAATGTAAATTTATGTTAAAACCCTGAAGGAGAAAAAAAAAAGTACTTAATCGTTCTTTCAATCCAATTAATTATATCATTAACTAAAATCCGTTGAATTTCTCAAAACGATAAGGCTCTGTCATAATTGTTTCGCTATAATTGTGTATAAGAGTTACAAATAATTTCTCCGATTTTTATTAATGTGGTTATCTCTAGTCTCAATAATAAGTTTATACAATTCCAACAACACTATACATGAGTCACGATTATTCTTATAAAATAACACTACCAAGTAATATGTTTTCACATCAAAGAATGAATGATGACGAGTGAACAGTGTATACAGATAATTATATTCAATCATTTTAATATTGAAAGATTCAACAAAACAATGATAATTGCACAAATTTATGACACATAATTATATTTGACCGTTTTAATATTGATAGTTTCAAACAAGAGTTAAGTAACGATCGTGATCACTCATCTAATATGAATCTGACCATTTTGATTCTTAATATTCAATTTTAGGAACATTTACAGAGTTACACAGCAGCGATGATTAAATGAACACATTCAAACATTGATGCTCTCGTATACTAAATTAAGAATGTACGGTTAATATTGGTAATTTTTTTTTTGTATTTATTAAATTAAATGTTGAATGCAAAGAGTTTGTGATTTGACTCAATTAATAGATTGGTGAATAAGTCTAAATTTTAAACCTATTAATGATAGTTCGATTCTTACTTTTGCTGATATTTGTTCGAGAATGTGTATTTATATATATTATATACTTCGCTTCTTCTTTTTAATTATATTTGTTTACGATATATTTTTTGTAAACAAATTTGAATATTTTTCCATATAAAATATTACTTTTATTTTCTTACTTAATTTCTTAATAAATATCTTTAGAAAATATATTTATCAACTTTTCACGTATATTTTTTTTCCTTATATATATATATATATTATATTAGAAAGATTCATACAAAATATATTTATAAAAATATATTATATATGTTAACATGATTCATACAAAATAGAGTAAAAAAATTGATTCATACAAAATATATTTTGACATATCTTTTTTCTTATATTTTATTCTTGTGGGAGTATATATGCTTAGCTCTTTCATACATTGAATTTGCACTACTTTGTTTAAAATCACTAATTGAATTATGAATATATATATTTTTTTAATTGTGATTGTACTCTCAGTGGTAAAATATTGTACAATAACAACTAATAAATAATGCCTTTATTTAATGTCATTTGTATTAAATTGAGATGAAGTGAAGTGATTTTGTGAAATTAATGGTTATTATTTGACATCAGTTTACATTGACAATAGTGGTGATAACTTTTAACATAATTAGATTTTGTGTCAAAATGACAACAGGAATTAAAAAAAAAAAAAAATCAAAAAACTGTTTATATACAGTGATATATTACAATAAATTATTAAACACTTTTGGAATTCCATAAAAATATAACTAAAACTTTTGGAATGTTTTTGACAGCAGAAAATGATGTTTGTGCTAAAAAAGATTATTCACTAAACTGTTATAATAAAAAATATTATTACTATATTACATCAATTAATTCATGCTATATTTAAGAATTTGAGTGCATGGAATACAATATCAACTCAAAAAACCACTAATTTTATTTTATTTTTAAATTTTTAATAAGAAGTTTATTCACGAAACTCTGCAACCAAAATATTTAATTGTTTATTTATTTTCATAGTAAATATAACAAAATATTTATTGTGGAATTAAAAAATAATAAAACTTGATAAATTTTCTTATGTAATTTTAATAAGGTTTTTAACTTAACAACTATAAAAAACTCATAAAAGAAATACTTAAAAACAATGTACTTAATATATTTCCATTCAACCAATTGATTATACCATTAACCAAAATCAGTAATTCTCAACAATAAGGATCATAAATGTTTTGCTTTAATTGTTTCTTATTTTAGGATCGATGATTGACCGGTCACAACTTTTCACACTATAATTTCTCTAATTTTTATGAAATCTATCTCCCTTCTGAATTTAGGCTTATGCAATTCCAGGATTATTAGGAATGGAAATAGGATAGGTTGTCCGTAAGTGACTATCATCTATTTAATAAAAAAGTTAGGCTCACACTGTTTTTAAAGTCTCTTTATTTAAATAGGTCAGACTCAGACTTATAAAAAATCATATTAGATCTGACATGCCACTTATAAAAAAACTTATTAGGTGTGACAGATCGACATATATATATTTTATTATTTATTAATATTTTTTTATTATATTAATAATATTATTTTCTATTTTAAATTCTATCAATTAGGCAATCACTCATTAATCATTCTATATTCGGTAACGATTCTATATTCGGTAGTTGTTCTATATTCAGTAACCGTTTAATTAGTCAATAAAAAATCTATTATTTGAAACCAAAAATTAGTTTTTAGGATTTAGAGGATGTTTGTTTCAGATTTTTTTTAAATTATTTTGTTAGAAAAATTATTTTTTGTTTAATATATATAGATATATATAGACATTGATATTAGTATTTGTAGAACATTTAAATGTTTAAATTAAATACGGCTTTTAAATAGACTCAAACTTTTAAAAATGTCAGGCAGGTTAAGGCCTTTCAAAGTCAGATCTATTCCCACCCCTAATTGTATATAACTCATAATCATTCATATAAAAGGGCACTACTAAGTAACATATTTTCACATCAAACTTGCAACAATGAACACACGATCCTTTTTTACCTTTCTTTTCTTTTTCATTTGTTTCACTATTTCTCTTTCTCACTCACTAAACAATGGTTTGAGTGTTGAACTCTTACATCGTGATTCTCCAAAGTCACCTCTCTACCATCCTACACAAACCAAATACCAACGTGTTGTTAATGCCGCTCGTCGTTCTATTAATCGTGTCCATCATTTTTACAAAAATTCCCTCACTAAAACACCTCAATCAACTATAATCTCAGATAAAGGTGAATATCTCATGACTTATTCAATTGGTACCCCACCATTTAAGTTATATGGTATTGCTGACACAGGTAGTGACATTGTTTGGCTTCAATGTAAGCCTTGTAAACGATGTTACAACCAAACATCTCCTATGTTTGATCCTTCAAAATCATCAAGTTACAAAAACATTCCTTGCAAGTCTAATACATGTCTACATGTGACAGACACTTCTTGTTCTGAACAAGATTCTTGCCAATATACCATTCAATATGGTGATCAATCTCGTTCACATGGAGATCTTAGTGTTGAAACACTTACATTAGAATCCACAACTGGTCATTCTATTTCGTTTCCTAAATTTGTGATAGGATGTGGAACACAAAATACTGTATCTTTTGAAGGTTCTAGCTCTGGGATAGTTGGCCTTGGAGGTGGACTTGTGTCTCTAACAACACAGTTGGGGTCGACAATTGGTGGAAAATTCTCGTACTGTTTGGTGCCATGGTTGTCTGAATCAAACACGACAAGCAAACTCAATTTTGGAGATGCTGCCATGGTTTCAGGTGACGGGGTTGTGTCAACTCCTATTGTGAAAAAAGACTCAGACATTTTTTACTATTTGACTTTGGAAGCATTTACAGTAGGAAACAAAAGAGTAAAATTTGGTGGTTCTTTAGAAGATGGTGTTGTTGAGGGTAACATTATAATTGATTCAGGTACTACCTTAACTCTTTTACCAAGTGATATTTATAGTAATTTGGAATCAGCCGTAGCAGAATTGATTCACCTAGAGCGTGTTCAAGATCCAGAGAATATGCTTAGCCTTTGCTACAGTGTCACATCTAGTGAATATGAATTTCCTATAATCACTGCAAATTTCAAAGGTGCAGATGTTAAATTGCATTCTCTTAGTACATTTATTCCTATTGCTGATGGAATAGTTTGCTTTGCTTTTATCTCATCTGAAATTGGTGCCATCTTTGGAAACTTAGCTCAACAAAATTTGTTGGTTGGTTATGACCTTGTTCAAAAACAAGTATCGTTTAAGCAAATTGATTGTACCAAGTTTTAGGCTTTTGTTTAATTGGCTCCTTGAATTCATAATAATAAAATTTGCATGTTATTTTATCTCTGTATTGAAGCTAAATCCAGTTGGATTGATCATAATATTTTCTGTTTCTATTTATAAAACCTAAATGTTACTTAATTTGACAAACCTACTTTATTAGTCTAACCATATTCTTTTTTTCACAAGATCTAAATTTGTTTATCCTCCTCTAAAAAGAAAAAAAAAAGATACAATCCTTACAAATTCTTTATCCTAATAAATTTTATACTAGCAATATCATATTAGTAAAAATGTTATGTTAATATAATTATTTTCAATAAAAAATTTACGTTCACAAAGAAATTCATTTTAGGTCAGCCAATAGAAGAAAGAAGAAATTACATCCAAATATAGCCACGGAAAAAACGTATAATCTTTAATTCTTTTGACGGAAATTTACGGAAATTTTAATTCTTTTTAATTCCTCGTTATTTTTTACGCGTATTTTACCATACAGATTTTATGGATATTCACGTCTTAGTGTCTATTTTTGATATTATCACGCTTGTATTTTTGGAACTTATGAAACAAAATTGAATTGAAAAATCTTTTCCTTTTAAGTCACTTGTGAAAATTTACGCGGTATCTATACTTCAAAAAACAAATTCCGTTTTAATTTTTTAAAACAGTTACAACTTTTGACTTTCAATTTATATTTTTCGGTCCTTTTACGTCAAATTTACGCAGGCAATTAAACTTGTAGGGTATTTATACTTCAATAAAATATTTTCCGTTTTAATTTTTTAAAACAGTTACAACTTTTGAATAAAACACCGTTCAATTTACTTTTTTTCAAACAAATTTTAAACAAAAAATAAAAATATTTTTTTAAAACAGTTGTGCCATTAAGTTTATTTTATTTTATTTTATTTTATTTTAATTTACTATATAAATACTACGATGTCAAATCTTATGTCAATTTTTTATTTAAAAAAATGTATGGTTATATTAAATAAAAATTTACTTAATTACTTTCATTTTATATAATTTAAAAAAGAAATTTAAAAATATGTATTATTTAGGACAATAGTAGCTTTGTCATTTTATAAAACCTAATAAGTTGTTATTTTAAATTATAATTAAGACATACCACTCTATTATTTATAGAAAAATTAATTTTGGTATTTAATATTGTAAAAGGTTGTCAATATATTATATTTGTTGCTCAAATCAACTATTTCGGGTGATAATATTTAGAGTTATAAATATTATTTTGAAATAATTTATATTTAAAAATAAAATATATAAAAAATTATTCTTGTAGTGTCTTAGCTTCATCGACAATCTCATTACAATTAGGGTTGGAATAGGTCAGGCCGTGCCAGACTTTAAAAGGTATGAGCCTGCGTGCCATATGATTTATATTTTAGGCATAAGTTTAGAAAAATTTACCCTGTTCCCCCATTTTTATACCTATATCCCCATAATTTTTTGAAAATGGCAATTATACCTTTAATTTTTTTTCTTCATTATTTTATTAATTCAAAGTCATTTTCGGTACAAAAGGTGTTTCCGGAATACTTTCTCGAAAAGATTTCCGGTACAGCATTTTTTTAATTTTATTATTTTTATAAATGATAATGCACAATTCAATAATTAACACACCATAAATATTTTAAATAATAATATACCATAAATATTTTTAAATAATAATATACCATAATTATTATTAGATAATAATATACCATAAATAGTTAATAATTAATACATAATTCAATAATTAATACACCATAAATAAATAATATATTATTAATACAACCTAATAATTAATACACCATAATTAATAATTAATACGTCATAAATTGTAATATTCTACGAGATGTTGTGATCTTCAACGTACAGGGTAAAATTTTTCTAAGTTTAGCCTACAGCCTATCATAGGTTATTTTTCCGGTCTGACCTGATCTTTTTGAAAGTCACATTTTTAAAAGTTTGGTCTGGCTTGGAAGCCTATTTAAAAGCCCTATTTACGTTAAAACATTTAAATATTTTACTCATACATATGATGCTCTCAGCATACCAATACCAATGAAAATATCTCTATATATTAAATAAAAAATAATTTTTCTAACAAAGTAATTTTTAAATATTCTGAAACAAACATCGTTTAAACACTAAAAAATAATTTTTGATTTCAAATAGTAGATTTTTTCCCGAAACAAACGAACCCATTATTACCTCTTAAACAAATATGGAACGACGACTAAATGATTGACTAATTGAACGATTATCGAATATGGAATGACTACCAAATATGCAATCACTACCGAATATGAAAAGACTACTGAATATAGAATGATTACTGAGTGATTCTCTAATTGATAAAATTTAAAATAAGAAATAATATTATTAATATAATAAAAAAATATTAATAAATAATAAAATATATATAGGCCGGTCTGTCAGTCATAATAGGCTTTTTTATAAGTCTGAGTCTGACCTATTTAAATAAATAAGCTTTTAAAACAACACGAGTCTGACCTTTTTATTAAATAGTACAGGTCAAGCCATATCATAAGTAGGCTAGGCCATAGGCTCCTGACGAACGGTGTAACCTATTTCCATCACTATTTACAATGAAAATTTCATCCAAGATTTATCTATCTTGAACATACCCGGTAAGGCCACTAAATAGAGCACCTCTAAAAAATAATTTTTTTATTTAATAAAACGTTCTCAAATATTTTTTATTTAATAAAAATGTCTTAAAATGTCTTACATTTTTAATATTCTTAAAACTAAATTTGATCAAATTTTATAGAAATTAAAAAAAAAAATCATTTTATTTTTATTAGAAATTATTCAATAATCTTCTTAGTACAAGTAAATTGGATAATGAGACAAAAAATGAACACATTGCTCATATGAGAAATATCTATTATATATATTTAAAAGAGTCTCATAACTAATTTCTAAATAGATTTCCTCTCTTTTAATATTTTTAATCCCTAATTCTTTTTCTTCCTTCGATAAAATTTTAAATCGGATATATTATAATTTTAATTTACAAATATTCAAATTATTTCTAAAACTAAAAGAGTAATCATAATCATTGACATTTTGGTTTCAAAATCGAAATACAAAATTTATAACAATTCAGTTACAAAATATTAATTATCAAACAATTATAAGTATACATCAAATATAAATAATTGCAAATAAACTACTTTAATTTCATGTCAATTAACACTATAAAACAAAAAATTTAATTTAATTAATTTTAGTAAAATAAAACTGACCAAAATTCAAAGAGACATGATTTCTAAATATTTATATATTATATATATTTATCAATATTCAAAGTAGAAAATCAAATACAAATATTTTTTGTTATCTCATTCACTTTACAAAACAAAAAAACTCCACATATCTGAAATAAAAACTTTGCAGAAAAAATTCAGATGAATTATACTTTTCTTAAACATGTTAATGATCAGCACGATAATTGGAGTATCAAAGTTCGAGTTGTTCGCTTGTGTATTGTCTACACAATACAAAGTGAGGATGAATCAATCTCTTTGGACATGATTTTGTTGGATGAAAAAATATACAATCACAATGATTGAAGATTGTTATTAGAATTGAATTGTGTGTGTGTGTATATATATATATATATATATATATATATATATCAACTTTTTTTTTATATTTTATTTT
>NC_021164.2:52992800-53005555 GCF_000331145.2 Cicer arietinum | reverse complement strand
TTTGTTTTCATATTTTATTTTATTGAAAATCTAATATATTTAAATCTTTTTGAATGATCAACTCTAAAATTATTTGACTTTAACAACTTTGCATCCAACAATCAAGAAATAACTTATCTCAAATTTCAAAAATAGTATACAAGAAGGTGATATATACAACATAACAAATCTAAAAATATCATTCAACACCCAAAAATTATCATTCATAACCATTACTTTGAGTTTACTTCCTTCAAATCACTAACACAAAGATTGGAAGATAAAGTAAATCTAACAGTAATAATTATTTCAATAAAAAATTCAACTTCTAAACTATCAAAGAAACATCATTTGGTAGTAACTATTTTTGAATTACAGACATCATTGAAACACTGCATGTTGTTGGACATGAAGAACAAATTTATGTTGTTGACAATCCTACAAAAAAACTAAGACTAGAATATGAGGATAACTAGGAATGTAAGTCACTGCAACCGACAAAGTTCAAAAAATTTCAAAAAATAAATGCTTTCTTAACTCAAATGATGAAGGGGATATAAAATAAAAATGTAAAATACATGAAGAAGTGAAGTTTGGAGATAAGGATAATGATAAGGAAAAAAATGACATCCCATTATCCAAAGGAAAAATCAAAGGTACAAGAGAGCAATAAAAACATTCACAATAAAAATATTCACATATCATCATCATATGAAGAGACAATCGAAACGACAGTTACAAAAAAAAAAAAAAGATTGTAGTCGAGCATATTACATCATCTGACGAAGAGTACCCCTTCTATATACCTTAAAAGACGAACCAAAAAGAATAAAAAAATAAAAAAAAAACAATTGGGGTGTAATGGAATTGATTACTAAAAAAAAAATACCGTTGTTAGTAAAGGAGGTTTTGGTGGTATTTATAGCAATTTTAATTTTTTTTTAATAGTTTGATAAAGTTATGTGATAAATAATTGTAAGTGAAGTTTGCCTTAAACAAAATGTTTCAAGTTTCAACAAATAAATACACACTAATACTAAAATTAATTGAAAAATCTAGTTATTCTAAAAACTACTATTTTACTTTTAATTTTCTTTTGCAAAATAATAATAATGACATACTCAATAAATTAGTGGTTATATTAGCTTTATTAGATTGAACTTGATGACTCTTCATCATATGCATATTTTCCCACTATTTTAATCTTATTTATCCTCAATCGTTAGTTAAATTAAGGATTTATTTGATATATTTTGTTGATTTTTGTTCTTTGAGTTAATAAAATGTTTTGTGTTTTATTTTAGTGATTAAGTAGAATTTTTTTGTAATTTTACATTGTGTTTTGTTTTAGTGCAGTGCTGAATTTTAGTGAGAAATCAACATGATATATGTAGAGTATTTCAGCCATATCTGGAGTTGTAGATATCTAATTGGAGTCAAACCAATTGCAAATGAAAGCTACGATCCATAGCTACAACTTCCATGAAGACACCAGAACCAAATTCAGACTCGAAAGAGGATAAAAATGCAATATACGCCGGACAACAGATGCTGAGCGCTTGGAGCGCGCCCAAGCGCACCTGAAGCGCTTTTTCCAGCAGTTGCTACTGCCCAAACGCGTCTGGGGCGCGGGACGCACACCAGCAACCATAAAAACGCAGATTTTTACTGTTTTAGAAATCTTTTTCACTCTTGGGAAGTTGGGAGACTTGTGCCCTAGCATAGAAACTCAAAGACGGCCGTTTCTAACATCATTGGAGCAGTTTTATCAAGAATCATTCATGAATCCTTCTTGTAATTCTTCTCTAATCTCTATCTCTTTTATCTCTGTCATGAGTAACTAAACCCTATTTGTTAGGGATGAGTGTAACAAGATGAAACCCTTATTTTTATGATTTGATTTCTATTTATATGAATGAGTTTATTGAATTATTTTTCTCATCTCTGTGCTTAATGCTTTTTATTGCTTGATCAACATTAAAATGTTCTACGATTTGTATTTTGAAGCAGAAGTGGACTTTACGAATGCTTGAGATGAGAAATTCATGAATTTGTAGTCTAGACATAGGTGCAGGTCATAAAACCAATTAAATTAGTTGCAAAGCAATAATTTACAAAAGAATTTCTATATGGTAATGCTTAATTCTAATCTTAAATCTACTAAGGAATTAGGGGTTACTTTGGAATTAAAGGTTTTGTCACTAAGACATTAGGGCAAAAATAATAAAGAGAATTCGGTAATAATTCAATAAAGGAATTCAGTAACTAGGATCAAATTAGACACCAAGGTTGGATTCGAAGTGAAACTCATCCCTGACATTTTTCTTATTATAAATGATCAATTTTATTATTGTTGTTAATTTCAAATATTATTTCAATCAATTCGGAAACTTTTTGTTCAATTTTAGTAATTAAATATAATTCAATAGTAAAACGCAATCCTTGAGTTCGACACTCGGTATTACCGTTTTAATATTACTTGCAACATTCAGTACACTTGCTGAAACGCTATCAGAACTCGAGAAATTTATCTTAAACAAAATATTTTAAGTTTATACAAATAAATATACACTAATGCTAAAAGTTATTGTAAAATTCAATTATCCTTAAAGCTATTATTTTACTTTTAATCTTACTTCACAAAAAAAAAATGACACATTCATTATCATTATTAATATCTAAAACATATTTTTTTTATAAGTAAATATTAGTAAATTAGTAGTTACATTAATTTTATCAGATTTTGGACATGAAATCTCTATCTTAAAACTCTTCGGTGTCCCTCACTTAAATTGCACTAAGAAAAAAAATAAACAAAATGTAACACCTCTAAAAAAATGAACTCTGAAAGTCATTACAAATCTTTGAAGCATGAAGATAAAATATTATGATTTGTTTATCTTTGCTACACAAAATGATAAAGTACAAGTCGTTTTTTTAAAGTGATTGTGTAGGATACATTCAAGAAATCATACACTTATCATTCAAAAGCAATATCTTTTGTTATGTGAATCTATATCCTCCGCCCACAATTGCAAATATTAATCTATCGAACCAAGTCGGACAATAATAGACGACAAACTCTCTCTTAAAAGATTTAATATTATTGTATTCCCATAACAAGAAATATATACTATAATATATTTTTATGTTTACGATTCAAATAAATTATATAATCGATTTTAGATTTTTGATGTGTTAATGCTAACATATAATGGCAAAGAAAAGCCTACAACTTAATTAATTATATTTCAAAAAATATTATTATAATAATTCAATCTTTTTCTATTTAAAAATTATCTTTATTTTAACAATATAAATCCATATATTTTTCGATCTTAGATGATTTTAGTTTTTTTCTCCCTCTATTTTTTGTCATCGGTCTTTTCATTTTATTAAAAATATTTTTAAGATGCCTAAATATTTATAGGTAAATGGAAATGTCAATATAATTGAGATGTCAATTAATCATGATGGTGTCTTTACACTTTCGTATTTGCTTTAAAAAATATCTTTCGATCCCGACTCTCTAATTTCAAGTTTATAATACATTTGATTATATCACATTAAGAAACGATATAATATTATTAATTATAAATGTTCAAAATTCTTCAACAATAGAAATTATGGTTAATTCTCCAACTAAATTTGTTAAGGAGCAACAATGGTGCAAGTAAACTAAAATTTAAAGTGTGTAAATAAATAAATAAATTATGTTTATGAAAAAAAAAATCATTTTCATTTCACGTTGCCATATTTAAAATTTTATCATTCTCCTAAATTTTTAAGATACAAATAATCGTATCGTTAGTTATACAAAACTTTTATATCTTTAGTTTATCTATTTTTGTATTAAAAAATAATTATATATTTTAATAAAAAATTCATATATACACTTATAAAAATATATCAACACCTGCCGCACCAATCACAATCTAGTTGATTATAAATTGAGAAATCATGAGACAAGTAGTGAAAATATTACTAACATGAGTTATTGGAGTGACAATATAGACACTATTTTCTTCTTCAACTAAAAGATGAAATTTTTTAAAGGAGTTCTTGATGTTGTTGTAGAACAATTGAAATATCTTATGTCATTTTTTAAAAAATATAGAGAAAATAGATTTGAAAATGCTACTAATTATGCTAAAGAAATTTTTTATAGTTAATAATTTATTTATTAAGTTTTGAAAAGACCCCGTCTAATAATTTCGCTTTATGCCTCATAACTTGTTGGGGAGACTCATTCGCGGATTGAGCCAAGACCTTAACTAATACATTATATAATGAATTGACCACATAAATTGGTGTAACATCATTCAACCTTTGGGGATTAACTTTCTTTGGACTAAGCACAATAAAAGTTCTATTTGTGCCCTTTACCAAATAATTATTCATAAGTATTAAACATATAGTATAATATATTTAGACATAATTGTTCTACGGTCCTTTAACTTAATTTCAAATAACACTTCAGTGCTTTATCATTTTTTTTTCTTGTCGATTTGGTCATTTATTTAATTTTATTACAAAAATTCAAAAATATAAAGAATGAATATATGAGTTTATTTGAAGATTTGAGTTATAAATTTGATAAAATTTGCATTATATTGAAGATGATAATTAATTTTATGATTTTTATTTTACAATTTTGATGAATTTTGGTAAAAAAATGATAACATTGTTAACATTTTAAAACATAAAATATCAAATTGTTTACTTAAAATTAAATAAAAGACCAAATAAAAAACAAAGAAAGATAAAGTACTGAAGTGTTATCTGAAATTAAGTTAACAATTATTTCATATAACTAATATAAACATTTTTTTTGACTAAATATAATTATCTAAACTTAAAAGTTAGTTATCCATATTAATATTTAAATAAGGAAACGGGTTTGCGTTAGAATTTAATGTCTACATCATTATTATATTATAGAGTTAAATAAGTTTTTAGTCATATAAAACTTTATTTTTAATTCATGTAAAAAATTCACATATTTTATAAATCATTTTAATTTTTGCTGAAACGAAACATACTTCAAATTTTAAATTTTTGAATGATTTTTTGCAAGTATGTGTAGAACATTCTTAAAAGTTAACCAACACAAATATATAATTTTTAACTTGGAATAAATTAAATATGAATTTTTTAATTGTTATATATTCAGGATAAAAGTCCATAAATCATAGACTTAGAAATAAACTTTTAAGCTTATTTTTTGTAGAGAAACTTTTAATAATATTATAAAAATGTATGTAAAATAATAATGCAAAAACACATGTTATACTCCAACAAGAAATAAAATAGCTTGTATATTAATTTTATAGTAATTAAAATATGTGATTCTTTTAATACATCTAAAAACAAAATTTTAAAATTTTATAAGAACGAAAAAAATTATTAATTTATCATACTATATTGTAATGGGTGGAACAAGTTTGACCAATGTTGAGATATAAATGATTCCACCCCTTCATGTACACCAAATACTAACTCCTCGAGCCAAATATCGAATTTTGAACGATCGAAAAAATAATTTTATTCATTGTTATATGAAAATACATGAGCTCAAACGTTTCTTTCCTTCTCGTTTGCTCTTTATTCTCTTTTGTTCTCTTGTTTGTTCTTTCTAATTTGTTTTATTTTCATAATTATTTGTTGAGTAAATGAATGAAGAAATTGTTTATTAATTGATTTGCAAATCCTAATTCGTTTTCTTGTTTTATTTTTTTCACAATACATTGAAATCCCTAACATCTCAAATTCATTGTTTCAAACTTGAAAATCCATAACTTTGATAGTTTAATCCTTCTTGAGTAATTGAAACAAATAAGAAATGAATTACCGTTGATCCCTTTTTTCCAATATCAAACCGAATAGTTTTGACAAATTATTGGTGAATTGAAGTGTATTAGATGTTTGAATTAATGGTTTGATTTACTCGAATTAGTGGTAATTATTGAATGACTATGAATTTAAATTAGTGACTATGAATTGAAATTAATGGTGAATTGAAATGAATAACTATGTATCCTTTCTAAGTTATCTAAGGAATTATCGTGGATAAAGATGTCGTAGGTAACAATAGTTTTTCTTGTAGCGTGTGGCTTACACAACAATAAATCATTCATTCATTCACGACTCTTCAATTCTCACTCTTAGTATCAATGAGAAATGTGAGATTGTGTAAGCTTTTGGTGGCCTCCTCAGCTGGGTCAAATTAGGTCATTTTCTTGTTCTACTTAAATTTTATCCATCTTCTATTTTTTCTCTTTTTTTTCTTTCTATTTTTATTTTTATTTTTTATCTACGCCTTTCAGTTCTAATCTAATATGTTTATTAATTATCACCTCAAATATCAATGAAAAATATGAGATTGTGTAACCTCTTCAACGACTTCATAAATTAGATCAAAACTTATGCTGATGTCATTTTTTTCTCCATTTAATTTAACCCATCTTCTATTTTTCCTTTTTTTTTTTTTTTTATGTTTTTCAGTTCTAAATTAATATGAACAACACTTTTTTTTTGTATACAAATCATTTGTTTATCCATGTTTATGGTCCGACGTACTTTACATAAGATGAACTTGGTGAACGAAACTTATGATAAACCTAAAAAACTAACTTGATCACTGTTAGTGTTTTAAACTGTTTCTTACAATGGAGGTAAAACCATAAAATTTAATTAACGCGAGTGTATTGACTTTTATTGAAATGGTTATGCTTTTTATACATAACTTTGATCAAATTCACTTAACTAACTTCTACAAAACTAACTAACTAAAAAAGTAGTTAATTAATTAGTAATTACATATAATCAATGTTTAACTTGAATTACAACACTTTCAATACCAAAAACGTTCTTGGTTTCTAATCATTTTTCTATAACATTTTTGTTTTCTAACAATTACTCTCTATAATTTTTATATCATCACTTTGCATAAGTGTCTATGATTAAAAGACTAACAATAAAAAATATAACTAATATTATAAATTTAATTTCATATTAAGATACTATTGATAATTCATTACATTTAAATACATCACAATATTTTGATTCCATTTTATTAATTAAAATGTAACAACCATCTTAATACCACAAAGAAGAAGAAACGACAAGCAATTAAGAAAATACAATTTATTATGGTTCGAGCTTTGAATAAAATGACCTTGGTGAAAGAAACATATATAAACAAAAAAAAAAACTAACTTTATCTCTAAAGGATAATCTCTTCATAATTTTTATATCATAATTTTTCATATATCTCTACGACTAAAAAAAACGTAATTCTTATTACAAACTTAATTTCATATTAAGTTATTATTGGTAATTCAATATATTTAAATACATCACAATAATTTAATAATATTTTAATAATTAAAATGTAACAACAATCTTAATATGACAAAGAAGAAGAAAAGACAAACATTTAAGAAAATATAGTCAATGTTTAAGGTCCGGCGCTATTTAAATAAGATGAATTTGGTAAAAAAAAAACATATGATAAACCAAAAAAGCAAACCGATCTCTAAAGAATAACCCCTCTATGTAATTTTTATATCATAACTTTGAAAATATCTCAATGATTAAAAAATTAACAATAAAAAATATAATTATTATTATAAACTTAATGATTAAAATACTACTACTACTAGTTTTTTAATCATACAGTTATAAAATTAAGTTATGATGATTATGTTTTAATTATATATTTTGTGGTCATTTAAGATATCTCTAAAAAAATTGTTAATTTTTTATGATTAAACTTTTATAAAACATTGTTTTTATCATATTATTTCAAGAGTAAAAATACTTATTTAATTACAAACTCTACAATTTCTTTCAAGTGTAAAACGTTGATTTTTTTTCTATATTTTCTATACTTTTTTTCGAGAATTTGTTTTTGAAAGTTTTCTAAGAGAAAAATATTAATTGAGGTTTAAAAAGTTTTAAAATTGTTAAACTGATTTTTGAATTAAGTTTGGTTAGCTAAATTATTGTAAATATGTGGTTCAATTTATAAACCATTTAATTGGTTTGACTTTTTTTAGTGTAGTGCAATTCAATTTATTGATATGGTCTAATTAACCATATATATTTTTGTACACATGTAATTGCAATGGGCTGATTGAACTATTCCCCATTATTTCTCTTTGGTGCCAATAAAGTGACTCAAAATAGAATACAACATATATATACCTAATTTGTATGGACAATTTATAGTTAGAAAAGTTTCTTAGTTGTAGAGAGGTTTGACCATACTGATGAAGATACAAATTTTTCTTGCAATGAGTAGAGTAGGTGTGACTTCATAAAAATGAGTCTATATTTTCAACTGAATATATGAGAAGAGATAATATTAATATTGGAAACTTTTGTCATCAACTAATATGTAAGGAAAGTATAGTTAGAATTGGAAGAGTAGTCTTACCGAAAGTAAAAAGAAGAAATGAAATAGTTGTAAAAGTTAATGAGAGTGGGATGATAGTAGAACTATTTTCATCGGTAACTATTGTTTGTGAATGTTGAGACAAAATCTCTCAAATGATTTTAATGATAACAAAATTACTTAAGAGATTATGATTGTGGTTAATGACTAACATGTGCTCTTGAGTGTATTCATATAAGATAATAGGTTATTAATCATTAAGGCAAAAAGAAGGAAAAAGTGATTTTGGCCTGATGATGGAAAACCCTCGTGAGGATGGAAATTGCTGCAAACGTGAGGATGGGCTGCAAGTTGAAAAACTCCAGATTTGGACAATCTGATCTCTCACCAGAATAAATGTGTTTATTCAAATGCATAACAATTTCAAACATGAATAAACAAAGCATTCAAAAGTAAGAGTCAAAAGGTCAAAAGAAAAAGGTGAATATGGCTAGATCTAGTATGTAAAGGAAAGGCTAGCAAAAGTGAAAGCAACCTATCAAGCATGTGCAAAGGTCAAAATCTGAACATTTAATGGGCTTGCACGTTTTAATTCATAAAGAAGTCAAGTTAACAAAAGGCAACTTGAAACAAGCCAAAAGTGGAAGATCACATGTTGCTGCCAGATCTGATCCTCGGACTGAGTATGACAGTCCTATGTCATAAAGTGGCTTTTTCTCTCTTGTCCACATCACCTCAAAAGATGAAGCCAACCTAGACCTTAAAGACTTCGAAAAATGCAGCTCAGAAACAGCCTTGCACTTTGATTAAAGAGAAAAAGCAAGGACATGTCAAGATCAAAGCTATGCTGCAAGAGGATGGGTTCTGCCTAAGCCTAACAAGCTGAGTGGCAGTTCTGTAATTATGATGAAAACCTTGGATCCTTTGATAATGAGCTCCAACGGTCATCAAGGGCTTGGATCTCTATAAAATGCATACAAGCTCTCCATTGGAAGATACACAACACACTTGCATAAAAAGATCAAGCATCTTAAAGCTTTCAAGAAGCAAATCACATCCTCCCTTATTACTTTCTTTGATCCTACACTATATGTTTGTATATCCTTTGAGAAAGTATTAAGTATCAATCACTCTCATTCTACTTTGTAATTTCCTAGTGAGTGAAGCTTGGAAATATTTGGAAATTGATTGTAAGCTTGGTGAAGCTTGATAATACACAGTTTGTAATCATCCTCGGGTTGAGGATTGATCTGTTTGAAAGTTAGTGAAATTTCACAAGGGTGTGAGGACTGGACGTAGCCATCTTTGGGTGAACCAATATAAAATTGTGTGTGTGTCCCTCATATTCTGCTCCTACTTTTTTACTCAGCTTAGATCTAACGATTTAAAAATCTCATCCTCAAGCTAGCCATCCTCAACGAGAGGATAGTTTTTAAAAAACACTTAAAATATTTTTAACAGCAAAATCCCTATTCAACCCCCCCTTCTAGTGATATTTAGCTACAACAGTGAATTCTCAATAAAGATGTGATGTGGTGTGTGAAATGCAAAAGTTAAATAGAGGTATGAAAAATGTGAAATGAATTCTAGATGCTTGTAAATGTGATATGTTGCGTGAAATGCAAACGCTAAATTGAAGTATGAAAAATGTGAAGTGAATTGTAGAGGTTTGTAAAATATGTCACGTAGGAGTAACAACGACGTCATATAAATGTAGTAATGTGACACACAAATGTGTGAGGTGTCAATTAGTAAAATTTGAAGTTTGTTTTAATATATATCAATAAATGTGTTCAAAAGTGTGAGAAAAATGTTGTCAAAGATAATACGCGTCGCTCGCATATGAAATGTGCAAAAAATGTTACTTATTCTCTTTGCATATTTTTCAAATGTTGTTGTGTGCATTCTTGAAGTATGTTTTGATGGATAGAAAATGGAGTTTTAACTACTTGAATATTTAGTAACATGCAATATTTTAATGTAAAGTATATGGATGAGTTGTAAACAACAATCTATCCACATTTACTATGCCTATAGCCTCATGACTCCTCATAACTATGAATGATATGAATGGAAAAGAAAACATTTGCTAGTATTGTATAGAGCTGTAAAAAAAAAAGTCTCCAATAATGTTTTTAAAGCTTCGGCTTTTTATTTCACGGGACTTAAGAGAGGGAGTTTATGGAGCTTATAGGCTCCAATATTTTGTTAATTTTGAGATTTTTTTTCGAAAAATATCGAAAAAAGTTAAAAAAATATTTTTTTTTTCTCAAAAAATTGTGAAAACAATAAATTTTTTTCTCGAATAAAAAAAATAAAAAAATTTCAAAAAAAATTATAAACAATTTTTAATCGGTGAAAAAATCGAAAAAATTATTTCTCGAAATAAATTGTCAAATTTTTTTTTTCAAAAAAGGATCGATATTTTTTGAAAACATGGGCCTATAGGCCCACTAAGCCCACACAATTTTAGGGCGATTTCTTTATGGAGACCTTTTAAATTATAAATTTTTTTTGCCCCTCCAACATGTGCCAAGGCCCAATAATTAGGGAGTTGTCAAATTGACAGCTCTAGTATTGAATACATAATCCGAACTAAAAAATTTCATAAGCAAAACATGTTTAGTGCAGTAGAATTGAAATGAATATCTAACATATGCATATCTTCTATCTCGCTGATGAAATATTTTAACTATGATATACTTCCTTTGCCTCATATTAAGTTTTCTCTGAATGAAAAATATTTGTATGCCTCAAATTATTTGTCACTTTAAAATGTCAAAGTAAATACACTACGCGAAAAATAGCATTTTACAACGCTTTTTTTAATCCATTTACAGCGTTTTTTTTTATAAAAAAAGCGCTGTAGAATCGGGCGCTGTAAAAGATACAACAGCGCTTTTAAAAAAACGCTATAAAACATGTAGATGTAATGTGCGCTTGTTTTGCACATTTTACAGCGCTTATTTGAAAAAGCGCTTTAAAATGCATACCCATAATAAATATATTGGGTGCACATTTTACAGCGCTTTTTCGAATAAGCGCTCTAAAATGCACACCAACTATATGAATTATGGGTATGCATTTTACAGCGTTTTTTAGAAAAAGTGCTGTAAAATGTGTTTTTTTTTTTAAACGTTGTGAATTAAACTTTTTGAAAAAGCGCTTTTTAGCTTTTATGACATTTTTTTATAGAAAACGCTGTCTTTTATCTTTTTATCCAAAATTATTTTGATCCAGAATCAGTTCAGACAACAACAAAACATATTCAAATACCATAATCATTCACACAATCAGTAGAAAAAAAACAGAACTCTGTAACTTAATTAACATATATATAACTCTGTAATTTACAACATAATTAACTACATTCAGATACATATATATAACCTAATTTACAAACTAATTACCTACATATACATTGAACCTAATTTACAACCTAATTAACTACATATTCATATGCATGTTCATATATTGTGTCCTATGATCATATACATATAATAACTAACAGAATATACAGAATATGCACAACCTACCATATAATATTTAGATCCCTTGCCCAACAACATGCTATTTCCCAAAAAATCAAATAATTTGCATTTCAAGCACATGCTGACACTATTCTTCCTTTAATTCCATTAGATCTTCATCAGAATATGATGGACTGGAATTGTCAAAGTACTGCAATATAAAAATTGAACATATTATATTAAGTTAGTATCAAATATATAGATAATTTAATTATATATGAAAATCATATAATGAAAATACTGTACCGTTTCTGGGATAATAGTTTTATTCTTGTTAACAATCTCCTTCATGAATCTCAATACGTAGTACCCACAGTCGATGTTGTTTGTTTGACGAGGGCACTGTAAAATAAAAACATATAAGTCAATAAAATATTTGTGCATTAATCGTAAAGGCATATATTTGTAAATGAAAATTTAAAGGCATATATTTCAAACCTTTATTGGGATCCATGTGATGTTATTAGACTTTTGCTTCGACACTGTAACATCTCTTTGAGCTCGAAAAACTTGTAAGACACTATCGAATGAATAAATGCGATTATTATAGCATGAACAACTAATAAATTAAAATCATATCAATTAAAAAAGATATAAATAAATAATACATAATTACGTACCCTGAATTATATGGTGCGAAGAACAATTTATCCTTTTCTTTATTTCCTAATAACATATCTACAATGTATTTCTTTACATTTACTGGATCGATTTTGCACATCGACAGCTTATGCGGAGACAAGAATGAGTATTTATTTGACAATTTTCTCGTGCACACGACCTTCTCATACAAAAACCTTCAATGAAAATTTTAAACTAGATTAATTACCAATACATTTAATTAATTA
>NC_021164.2:52989248-52992552 GCF_000331145.2 Cicer arietinum | reverse complement strand
CCGATCCAGTTTTCTTGCTGCAATTTTGGCAGCTTTATTACCCTCCAGCCTTTGTAGTTTGGCAGCCCTATTACCCTCCAATGTTGGAGGTTTGCTGGCTCTTTTTGGCTGTACGGGTGGTTTATTTAATTGGATCTACAAAAATGAGGTTAAATGTTAGTTTATTGAATCTGAAAAAATGACAAACCTTAGGGAATAAATGTGACAAACTTTTTCGGGAGATGTAACTGATTTGTTTCTGGGAATCTTTTTTTCGAGGGCAACAAGGTGGGTGGACCATGCCACGTAACTACCAATAGCTTCGCCCAATAACTGCATATCTCCATCGTTGTCCGGTATCGGCAACGGTGCAGTTGGTTCGAAAGCAACAACAGGTGATACTTTGACATGGTTCGTAGGGATCAGAGTATTGTGCAATACTTCTCCCGAAGTATTGTACAATTTTCCTTTTCCCACCTTCTGATGAGTAGGAGAGGACAAGTATAGCACGCATGTAGTGACACCCTAAATCAAATAGTTAAAACATAAGTACAGTTAATATATAAGTTATTTTAATACATAAGTAATTACATAATCAAGTAAGTAATTAATTACCTCGGGAATACTTTTGAGACCGACGTTGCAACTCGCGGTTTCACCCTCCTCTTGTATTTCATGTTGGAGCTGATCCGGGAGTTGCTTGTCTTTGTTCGTATTCACCAAAAGTGCCACTTGCTCTGTAAGAATTTTGAGCTACTCTAATACTTCCTCGTTGGAAGGTTTTTGGCGCCTCTCTTGAGAAAAATACATTTTGGGAGTTACGCCAAATCATTTCCCCCTAACCCGACCAGAATACTCAGGGATATTAAACACTTTACCCAGAATGTCCCTGCACGTATCCTTGTTGCCCTCTTGAGTTTCAGAACTTTGTTCGATAATCTCCTAAAATACATGTAGGATTAAAAAGATAAGTTCAATAGCATTTTTAAAATACAATATTAAAAAGTGTTCAAGTGATATTAAAGTGATAATGTTACTTACACAAAGTTCTACAACTTTTTGGACATTTTCATTATCAACAACTCCGCCTTTATTAACACGCGCTTCCTTCCATAATCTATGACGACCCAAGGGTTGATCGGCTTGGGTGTCTTGTCGCTATTCGTTAAGATCATAAATAAAATAATACAAATTAGTTACACACTATAGTTTATAATACAAATTACTTCATTATATAAAAGTGTTGTTTAATTATTTACAAGTTTTTTATCAAGGTGTGCATATCTCATACGTGATTTTTTGTATGGGTGGGTTGGATTGCTCAATGAACAAAATGAACAAAATTATAAGTAAAGTATTTCAATGAAAAAAATTATAAATGACAAAAGAGTGGATCAAAAAAGTTACTTGAATGTCATTCCATATTATATCTTTGGCATCCTTCAACGCCTTATCTCTCCAATCGTCAATCGTAATTGGGATGTTTTGTCGAACAACATCCCCAATGTAACTAACAAACATTGAGCTGTTGGGGTCAATTGGCTGACCAATCTCATTCCAGCCAACCTAATAAAATCATATAGTAAGTACATGCTATTAAAAAAAGATAAAAAATACACATCAAACAGAGTATAGTATAGTATAACCTCAAACTTGATGCCATTACTCCTTGCTTTAATGACTTTTTGCATGATAGTTGCACCACGTTTGACTTCTTTTTCATAAGTCTTAGAGGTGCCAACTTCTTCATTTTGAACTTCTATATCTTTGTTTGTATCCATTTAACTACAACAAGTTCAACATGCAGTTTAGTATAACATCAACAAGCTCAACATGCATCATGCATTATTCTAAGTACATATCAGTATCAGTATATCTTAAACAAGCTCAACATGCATTTTAATGATTACAAAAAATTAATAACATCAATACCTGAATAATGAGGGTTCGAAGAAAGACGAAATGCGAAGAAAAGAGGGTTTGTAGAAAATTCACAGAAATATGGTTCACAGAAATACGGTTTGAAGAAATACGTAATGAGGGTTACGTATTTCAATGAAAATATATTTTTGTGCAATGGGAGAGATGATCTTGGATGGAAATAAGGTTCGAAATGAAGGAGATGATCGTAGAAATAAGGTTCGTAATGGACGGGATGATAGAGTTTGCAAAAGAAGAGAAGAACGATGAAGGTTGAGTTGATAGTGAAGTTTACGTAATGAAGAGGAAACTGAAGCGGTTACTGTTATATATATGTAACCCTTTTACAACGCTTTTTATAAGCCTTTTACAGCGCTTGTTTGAAAAGCGCTCTAAAAGGCGTCTTTATTTAAATTTTTAAAAGGCTCTTTTACAACGCTTCTCCCAATAAGCGCTGTAAAAGACCTCCGTGTTTTATTATTTTATATGAAAGTTTTTTTAAAGCCTTTTAAAGAGCTTTTTCAATTAAGCGCTGTAAAAGGTCTCATTATGTTAATTTTAAAAGGGTCTTTTACAGCGCTTATTTGAAAAAGCGCTGTAAAAGACCTCATTGTTTTATTATGGTATATGAATGTTTTTTTTAAAGCCTGTTACAGCGCTTTTTTAAATAAGCGCTGTAAAAGACCTCATTGTTTTATTATGGTATATGAATGTTTTTTTTAAAGCCTGTTACAGCGCTTTTTTAAATAAGCGCTGTAAAAGACCTCATTGTTTTATTATGGTATATGAATGTTTTTTTTAAAGCCTGTTACAGCGCTTTTTTAAATAAGCGCTGTAAAAGACCTCATTGTTTTATTATGGTATATGAATGTTTTTTTTAAAGCCTGTTACAGCGCTTTTTTAAATAAGCGCTGTAAAAGGCCTCATTGTTTTATTACGGCGCTTCTCTTTCTCTTCACCAAACTCTTCTCATTTTATGCATCTTCTTCACAAACATCAAAGCTTACTCTCTCACAATTCAATGTCCACCTCAACACCCTTTTTCTCTCTTTACATTCCCTTTCCTTCTTAAATCGTGTGCTAATTCGTCGATAAGTGGTTCGAAACTTGGTCTTCAGGTTCATTGCCATGTTGCGAAAAATGGGTTTGAGTCTGATGTTTTTGTTAACAATGTGTTTTTGGGGATTCCCATGATGTGTACAAGGTGTTTGAAGAAAATCCTTTAGATAAGGTCCTGTTAGGTGTCTGATGAATGTTATTTTTAAAGCCTTTTACAACGCTTTTTCAAATAACATCCAATTTGTACTCTCTTCACATATAGGACATGCACACTGACCTTTAATGCTATATCCTGATAAATTACCATATGCTGGAAAATCATTAATTGTGCCGAACAACATAGCCC